>NC_056746.1:1266116524-1266119024 GCF_019279795.1 Protopterus annectens
TAGCCTACGCCACCATGCCAGTCTTGGTGGAAGTGGTGACTCAATATTTCGCATTACTGACAGTGGTAGAGACTGGGTACAAAATCAAGGCAACAAAGAACTAAGACATGTTCAGGTTTGCCCAGCAGCATGTAGTCCTGTGATCAGAGTTCAGAGCAAGCATCAAAGCACACTTATGTCACTGGGCTGGTATTGTAAACCTCTGCTTCAGCAGCATGCCCATCAGGTCATCAATGGTGGGGTTGGGCTGGTATTGTAAACCTCTACTTCAGCAGCATGCCCATCAGGTCATCAATGGTGGGGGATAGGGACTAAAGAAGACAAAATGTTCCTAGACGACAGCCTCTCTGTTGGTCATCTGTTTTGCAACAATCTGGACATCGGTGGGTAGCAGGAAGAGCAGCTGATAGAAATATAGAGGGCTGATGGTTAGAAGCATCAGGAGAAAAAGATGCGATTAAAAAAGGGGAAAAAAGAATGTTCAACCAAAATCCACTCCAAACTATGTCTTCTGCATTTAAATAATAAAATGCTTAACTGTTAAACTGTTACAGCAACAAATACATCATCATGAATAAGATGTGGACAAAAAATAGTACAATAACTAATAAACTTTGCAGAACAATATTCATTCATATTGCTGCCAATAATACATAATGCAGGAAATGTAAAACAAGCTAACTCTACAATACTTACTCAGAAGTTACAAAGGCATGTTCCTTGATAGTGCTGAGAACATCAGAAAATTTTATTTTAGTTGTCAAAGTGTGCCCATGGTAAATAACTGGCATCCCATCAGGTCCGTCCCAGCAGTCCACTGTAACAAAGAAACAAACAAGGAATGTACACTGATTCAGACTGTTATCTAATGAAAAGGATGACTAAATATAGTGAGATTTCAAATAACCATGTGTGAGTTTGCAGGGAGTATACCATCAAAACAGGGAATGTGTCTTTACAAATTCAGATTAAACAATTTTCTTTTGCTTAGTACATGATCTAAACAGCTGCATTCCTACTTTAAACTATGATTTAGTTTACAAATAGTAAATAATAGTGCAATCCTAATCCAGCATTAACACACTTCTAACAGTACCACACTTGGATACAAAAAACCCTGGAACAAGACCTCTGTCTGAATGTTTTCTGTCACAGGAGCACACTTTTGGAATTATAAACTGTTATTACGTACAAATCAGAAATGCAATGGCGCACAATTGCCAGCCACAATGAAATGTAATTTTGTTATACGGGCAACTCCTGTTTGGTTCAGGTCTTAAAGATAATGCCATTGTAAGCTTGTCTACTTGTCAGTAACAGCATGAGCTTTTCTCAGAGTCCTCTAGCCATACTCTGAACTTCTGGGCAAGATCCATTCACCCCCCCTCCACACCTCAGTGTCAAACTGCTAAACAAAACGAATCATTCAGTTAAACATTTCTTGGAAGAGCATATCAAACTTTTTTTCATTTATTATTCTCAAAAGGTCTACTTGAATCACAAGTTGTGATTAAATTTACACTAGGCAGTTTGTTGCAAGTTAACACCAATCTGCTTGGAGTTCTTAATTCCATCAACAATATATCCATTGCACCAACAAAATTTTCTGCTAATCTGATACTCAGCAAATAACAGATAAGTACTCACCTAATCACTTCATCTGCAAGGAAGTGTTCTGCAGTAGGTCATCTTTTCATATTTTCTTTTCTGATAGCCCTATTTCAGCTGAAATTTGAAAATGTTCTCATTCTTAGCCTTATGGGCCCTGTATGGCTTTAGTCAGTATATGTTGCCATGCCAAGTGCCAAACTATGAAGGCACTCATAGGCCCTGCTCTAAAACGTCTTATCTCATTTCACTGACTGAGCACAGTCTGTAAGACAGAAAAACACAAACTTAGAAGAATATAAAGTCTATATAGCTGCCCAAGGTATAGAAAAAAATCCATCCACCTCTACAACATGGAGAGGTGGTTCAGTCATGGAGACAGTGAGAGGGTGAAAACAACCCACTTCATAATGCCTCCCAGAATTACTGCTGATATGGTGGATATGTATATGTTATGTGTTACTCTGAAGGGCTTTCATAGTGGGAAACTGTTGTGAAGAGTCCGAACTAGTACAAATAAAAATTTCTTACTAGACAAGATTAGTGCAGGCCTAAAGGCAAAAGTTCAGTGGTAAAGTTTTGAGACAACAAGATATCATAGGGGGTCTGACTAACTGAATTGCAGTACAAGCAACAACAGATGGAAAAGTTTGAACTAATATCAAAATGCCATAGTATGAATGTCCAAATGAAAGCATTTTTGAAAAATAAAGAAAATGTCACAGCCTTGTTGGAGTTGCCTTCAGCACCTGCTATTTCCAAAGGGAGATTCACCAGTTCATGGCAAAAGTCAGTGTAATTAGCAGTCAACATGCATAAGATTTAATTACTTCAAGATCCTCTTCAGATAGAATAAAGGAGAAAAACTACCCACCTTCCTGAAATCATGTAT
>NC_056746.1:1266124024-1266261888 GCF_019279795.1 Protopterus annectens
TATGTGTTTGCTGTCTGCTTGTAGATAAGCCGAGAATTGATAGTGGATTGAACTTGAATTTTGGTACGAGTAGAAATGTGTTTAGGGTGCTTCCTTGGTACCAGGAATAGTCTGGAATAAAACCTTGACCTTGGGTACCTCTTGAATAGCTTTCATGTCCATGAGCTTTGAAATTTGTATTTGAGCCTCTGCCCTTTGATTGTGTGGCATTTTGGAAGAGTGTGAAAATGAAATCTGTAGCCTCTGTTTATAATGTCCAGGATCCATTTGTCTGTTGTGATAATATAATTTCTTGTAAATAATGCCAGCTTTCCTCCCAAGGGTGCTGCCAGCTGAGACTTGCTTGGCATGAAAAGGGTGTTGTGCACTGTCTTACCTCTTGGTGCTGGAGTTTGCCATTGTCGCCTGTATCTACCTCTTTGGGGCTTGTCCGTCATTAGTACCAAATAATACATCCTTTTGTTTTAACATGATCAGGCAAGGTTTGTTCCTAAGCCAGGCATGATGACTGATCCTGTAACAGCAGCTCTAGAGGCCTCTAGAACTTGTTCTGCACTATGCATCATATCCTGCAACTCTTCAAATCTGGTTGTTCAGGTTGTGACATTTTAATTGTGATAACAGAAACTGCCTTCATTCCCTTGGGGCCTTGAGAAATGGTTTCAGGGTCAGCATTATGGCTTTTGTAAAGAAATTGGTGAGAGTTAGGAACTAGTACCTATCAGGCTTGACTGGGGCAGGAGGCAGGTCATCAAGTATGTCCAAGACAGGAGGTATCGCCAGAGGTCTGTGCTGAGGTAGCAAAGAAATTCCCCAAGTCAGAAAGTCTTGGCCTTCCCAATGGAAGTGTTCCTCAAGGTATGCAAGGTTTAAAGAAAAATCCTCTGGAGAGATACAGAAGGAATGGACTGCTCTGCATCAGAATCTTCAAAAGTGTTCCTCTTCATCAGAATGTTGAAATAATGGAGCCCTGGTCAGAAGAGGAGCCTGATAAGAGTAATTAATCCTCAGCCATTTTTAGCATCTGCTTTTAGGCATGGGCCTGGAGATGGGCCCTAGAAGACACCGCCAGAGAAGTGTCAGCTGAGAGTAGTCGGAGTCTCCATTTTATAATCAAAAGCTTTACCAAAAAGTACTGAGCAAACTCCGTGACGCTAATAGTGCGGTCTGGGCCTAAACAAGGTATACAGGAATGGAAAGAAATACAATTGTTAACTTTGTCTGACATCGGTCTGAGGCAAGAAAAGAAGACCTTCGGGCACCGCCGCAAAAGACTGAAGTGTCTTATATACTGTTATGACTGCAGCTGTATGCACGATGAACATCTCCAAATAGCTTCCTCTAAAATGTCCTTGGTTAGTACTCCCCTGAGAAAGGCTGCTGAAGTGGCTGCAGCTCTGGTGGAATGTGGCCTAATGCCCTTAGGCACTGGCTTGCCATGGTATAAGTAGCAGAAATGAATGTAGTGGCCTATCCACTTTGAAACTGTCTGCTTTGAGATAGCCTTTCCTTGTGATCCTGCAGCATATGCCACTAGTAATTGCTCTGCCTTTCTGAAAACTTTGGTTCTGTCCAAGTAGAATCTAAGCTGTCTGTGTACGTCCACATAATGCAGAATTCTTTCCCCCTTGTTCTGTGGATTCAGATAAAAAGTTGGCAGATGAAAGGTTTGGTTAAGACCCACACTGGACACCACTTTAGGCATAAATGTTGGGTTTGTCCTCAGGGAGACTCTGTCCGAATAAAAAAAGATAAAAGGTTTCACAGCCATGAGTGCCTGTAGCTCTGAAACTTGTCTTGCAGAAGTTATTGCTAGGAGCAGAGCTGTTTTCCAAGATAAAAACTTTATATCAGCAGTAGCTGCTGGCTCAAAAGGAGGCAGGGTGAGTTTTTCCAAGACATAGTTGAGGTCCCATGCAGGCATTGGTGATCTCCTTGGAGGCCTTAAATTTTTGGCTCCTCTGAGGTACTGTTTTAATAATGGATGAGAAAAGACTGGTGGCTCTGCATTGTAATGAGCCAAAATGGCAGAGGCATGAATTTTAATAGATGGGAAAGATAGGCCTTTGTCCAGCATCTCAGTTAAGTATTGTAAAATCTGAGGAATATTTGGCACAGCTGTATCTGTTCCTTGTGCCTGGTTCCAAGCACAGAATCTCTTCCATTTTCCGGCATAAGATTTTCTAGTACTAGGACTTCTGGCTTCCAAAATGACATCCATCATAGCTTTGCTGAGAGGTGTGTTTTATATGACTACGTTATCCACCATGCTGCCAGGTTTAAAGTCCTGAGTTGGCTGTGCAGGATCTGATTGTTTTGCTGGGACAGTAGATGAGGTACTTGAGGTAAGGTCCAAGCTGGGCATTGAGACAAGCTCCTTAAAATTGGATACCAGTGCTGGCGGGGCCAGTCTGGGGCAATCAGTATCATCTTTGGCTTCTCCTGTCTGACCTTTAAGAGTACCTTGGGGAGGAAAGGCAGAGGGGGAAAGGCATATACTGATAGGTTTTTCCAGCTGAAGGATAGGGCGTCCACTTTCCATGCTTGTTTGTGATAAATCCTTGTGCAGAATCTTTTTAGTTGGTAGTTGTGAAGGAAAGCATATAGAGCTATGTCCGAGCATCCCCATTTCCTTGTTATCATGCTGAAGACTTGTGGATCCAGCTGCCACCCGTGGGGATCCATGAGGTTTCTGCTTAGTTCATCTGCCAGAGTATTTTTCCTTCCTGGCAGGAATTGTGCCTGCAGATGTACTTGGTAGGTCAGTGCTGTGTCCCACAAAGTCATGGCTAGTCTGCAAAGTGGGTAAGAATGTGTGCCCCCCTGCTTGTTTATATACCATATGACAGTGGTGTTGTCTGTCTTTATCAGTAGTTGTCCTGGATGAAGTAGGTCCTTGAAGGCTGTCAGGGGATTTTGAACAGCTAGCATCTCTTTTTGATTGATATGTAGATGTATTTGGTTTGAGATCCATGTGCCCTGAATGCATGTTCCTGCCATGTGGGCCCCCCAGGCATAAACGGATGCATCCGTTGTTAGTGTCTGCCTGGCTGGGGGTAATGTGAACGGCTGTCCCTTGTTCTGGCAACAAGCCTTTGCCCACCATCGAAACTCCTGTTGCAGGCAGGGAATGAGAGTAATTATAGTTTCCAGGCTGTGGCAATGTTGAGTCCAAACACTTTTTAGTTACCATTGAAGTTTCCTCATATGTAGTCTTGCATATGGAATTAGTAGGACGCAGGATGCCATGAAGCCCAAAGCCTGCAGAATTTTTCTTGCAGATAACTGGACCTTTGGCCAACATTTTGAAATAGGTAGTCAGCTGCCTTTGTTTGTCTGGCATGAAATAAGCCATCTGTGCAGTTGTATTTAAACTTGCACCCAGGAATATTCTCTTGAGAGGGTACTAGCTTTGATTTCTGTTCGTTGACTGTGTACCCTAGGCATGTTAAAAGTCCTTTCACAAACGCCAGATCCTGTAGTAGAATGTCCTTGTTCTCTGCTTGAATGAGACAGTCAGCCAAGTAAGGATATATCTGTATTCCTCTTTGTCTGCAGAAAGCAAGTACTGGTGCCAGGCACTTTGTGAAGACCCTGGGTGCAGTAGATAAGCCAAAGGGCAGTGGAGAGAATTGGTAATCCTTTGAACCAGCATTGAATCTGAGGTATCTTCTGCATGATTGTCTGATTGGGACATGCAGGTATGCCTCTTTTAGGTCTAAAGTGACGAGCCAAGCCTTTCTGCCCAGCATGGGCAGAAGATGCTGCAAGGTCAACATCTTGAATTTTGGTATATCCAGGAAAGTGTTTAGAATAGATAGGTCCAGTATTGGTCTCCATGCTTTGTCCTTTCTGGGTACCAAGAACAGTTGAGTAAAATCCTGGTCTCTGCTCTTGCTGTGGAACTTGTTGAATAGCCCCCATGTCCATGAGTGCGGCTGGGATCTGCCTCTAGGGCATCTGGATCTGCCCTTTTGAGGTGTGTCTGACACTGGAAAGGACCAATTCTTTGTAGGCCAGTGTCTGCTACACTGAGGTGGCTGTACTTGTAAAACATCTTTGACCGTTTGCATAGATGTAGCTTTGTCCTCCATTTTCTTTAACACCTCTTCTGCCTTAACACCAAACAAGGTATCATGCTGTAATGGTGCATCTAATAATTTAGCTTTGACATGATCAGGCAGATTTTGTTCCTTTAACCAAGCATGTCTTCTAATTACAGAACCCGTAACTGCAGCCCTGCAGGAGGCCACCAGAGAATCAAAACCACATTGCAAAGTATGCTTTCCAACTTGTTCAGTTGCATGCGATAAATCCTGCATTTCTTTGTTTTCTGCACATTCAGAATTTACCAACATTTTCTGTTTAAGCAGTGTCATGACATATTGCTGATATTTGAGCATATGAAACTGGCAGTTTAAGGCCCTTATAGCCAATGTAGCAGATGTGTAAATCTTTTTTCCCCATCTATCCAGTGCCCTAGAATCACTTTCAGAGGGGAATGAAAGTCCTTATGAGGTATTTGCTTCCCACAAGAAATACAATTATTAACTTTTTCTGACATCGGTCTGGAGCAAGAAAAAAGTTTCCCCAACAGGGTACTTAGCTTTTATTGAAGACTTCGGATCTGAAATTCGAACATGAAAATCTCAGGAGTTGGCCGACCGGCACTTGCGAACTGCTTCTGCTTCGGGCATCGCGCAGCAAGAAAAACTAAAGAAAATGGCATTGGCTGCTTCTTTTATACCCCTGACGACCTGACCTCAGGGAAGGGGCAACAGCAGCCAATGCAGGACCCAAGACTTTGGAATTCAGGCCAACTGAGGGCAACCTGCCAGCAGGATTACCCTAATGTAATGACTGCAACAGTGAAACACGAAGAACATCAGAGGAAAACCTGCTGGCTTGTCTGCTCCTACATACAGTGTATATAAAAAGTGTACACATCCCTGTTAAAGTGCCAGGTTTTTGTGATATAAAAAAATGAGACCACAATAAATCATTTCAAAAGTTTTCCCACCTTTAATGTGACCTATAACCTGTGCAATTCAACAGAAAAACAAATATGTTAGGGGAAAAAATATAAGAAATAAAAAATGTACAATGTGCTGTTTGCATAAGTGCACACCATTAAACTAATATTTTGTTCTGTGTGCACACCCTTAAACTAATACTTTGTTGAAGCACCTTATGATTTAATTACAGCATTCAGTCTTCTTGGGTACACACCTGCCATCAATTAAAGAGACTCTTGTTAACCCCAAATAAAGTTCAGCTGTCCTAGTAGGATTTTCCTGTCATTTACTCAGTTGCCTGCTACAGCAAAAGCTATGGTTTGGCTTACAAAGCATCAAAGGGATCTCATTGTTGGATGGTATCAGTCAGGAGAAGGGTACAAAAACATTTCCATAGCAAATAAAACTTAGTATGTTGACATCATTGGAGGACTCGATGATTGTTCTCAGTTTGCAATCATCAGCGAACTAGGTGAGCCAAAAGCCATCTATTTTGGCCTGGATTTCTGCAAAATAGATGGCAAACAGTAAGGGGCCCAGCACAGAACCCTTTGGTACTCCACTGGTGATGGGTCTACTGGTTTCCAGTGTTTTTCAGCCATTTCAATACTATAATATTTGCACAATCCCCAGTGCAACAGTCTTGCCACATTATTATGCCTTTCAGTATACAGTCCCGCTGCCATTAGTATATCACAACCAGCAACGAGGTGTGCAACTGTTTCCAATTCTGTTTTACAAACCTACATTTGTCTGCTTCTCCCACATATTCAATTGACTCTTTGTAAACCAATGTGTATGTAAGCCCACTATCTTGGGCCACCAATATTAACCTTTCATCTTTTGATTTGAATTCACCTCTCCTTAACCATTCCTGCATTCGATCCTGATCAACATGAGGTTCTTCCAGAACTTTTCTATACTTGCAACTATATTTATGCATTTTCCACATTTCTTGCCTTCTCATCTTATCTTTCACCTTACATTCTTTCTCTTTTTTTTTTTTGGCACATTCAGTTGCTGCCTGATTTTTATCTACTTCTGGTTTGATTTCCATTTGTGCTTGATGCCAATATCCTTCTTCTAGAGTAAGAAGAGAAATCATCTTAGATTTATAATACTCATATTTCAAAACTTTCACTATGTTTGGGTCTTTTTAGGTCAGCATATATGTGTGCAGTCCAACGACTGCAGATCTATAAATGTAATCAATTTCAAGGAGGCCTATACCTCCTTCGGAATGGGAAATATACAATCTTGGTATGCACAGACTTTTATAAATCATTTGGTGAGCATGAAGCATCCTTCTTGTTTTCCTATCTAATCTATCCAGCACATGTTGGGGCCAGTCAATCACTGCAAAACTGTAAGTTAGGACAGGAAGAGCAAATGGGTTTATATCTTGAATTTTGTTCCTAGATGTCAACTCTATTTTCAGGATTAATTTAAGTCTTCTAAAACATTCCTTACTAAGTTTTATTTGCATTTGGCCATGTTTTGTTGTTGATCCTTCATCAATCCCCAAATATTTATACACTCCTCCTTGCTCAAGTTCTTTTATATCACATTCGTGTCCCAAACTGACGTTTTCTTGGTGCTGATGTTTTCCTGCTTTAAAGGTTGCTTTTGCACATTTATCAAGACCAAATGACATTCTTTTATCGTCTAAAAAGGTTTTGACTACTTACAGTTGTGCTTTCAGTTCCTCATCAGATGAGCTATACAATTTTAATCATCAACAAACAGAAGATGTAAGGTATTTCCACTTTGTTGTTTTCTAGGAGACAAATTATAGCCATGTCCTAATCAGTTAAGTAGACAGCTTAAAGGGTTAAGGGCAAGACAAAATAGCAGTGGTGATAGGGAGTCACCCTGGAATATCCCCCTTTGAAATTTTATCACTGGAGTAATAATTTGTCCTTTATCATGGCTTAATTGCAAAGTAGTTTGCCACTGTTTCATGGTTACTGTAATGTAGTTGATCAGCATAGGGTGTATCTTATACATTTTTAAGCATTCTTTTATCCCTGAATGTGGGATACTACTAAATGATTTTTTGTAGTCAATCCATGCCATACTAGATTCTTCCCCTTTTTACAGTTTTCCATTAAGACTTTATTTAGCAACAGATGATCCTTTGTTCCATGCGACTTTCTTTTATTACCCTTTTTTCTATTGCCATGATTGAATTTTCTTCTAAATGACTATAAACTCTGTCAGCATCAATTTAGGTATAAAGTTTATACATCGTCAGAAAGCAAGTTATTGGTCTATAATTGTCAGGATAACTTGCAGGTTCAGTCTTAAGTAGGATCATTGTTTTTCCTGTTATTAACCAGGTTGGTGTCTGTTCGGGGTTTGCATATAAATAGTTCTTACTCATGGCTAAATCTTTGTGCAAAGGCGTTAATACTTTTAGCCAGAAGTTAGGTACTGCATCTGGGCCTCAGGTTTTCAATTGGAGGACTGTCTTAACTTTATTTCAATCTCTCTGGCCAATACCTCATCCCATTGCATATCCAGTACCTTTGAACTTCTTATTCTTTCTTTTACTTTCTCTGTCCATTTAGCAACTTTATGTTCCAAGGATCTTCATAGATATTTCTCCAAAATGTATCTATTTCTTCTTTTTTGGGTGGTCTTTCAATTCCTTTTGTATTGTTTCTCCCAATTCTCTATAGAACTTTTTGGGGTCATCAATAAATTGCTTATGTTGTAGTTTCCCTTTATACTTATCTGTGTATCTTGTAAGTTTTTCCGCCTGTGCTGAGAGTTTTAGTTTATTTGCAATAGTGCAAGATAGATACTGCGTTATAATACTGTGCATTGCTTTTACCACTTCTATGATTCTGAGTATTTTTGTTGATCTGTTCCCTCTTCTATACTCTTCTAACAGTGACGCTTCTTGTCTTAATTGCTTTATAGTTTTCGCTGTTCGATACTTCCAAGATGGTATTCAATTTCTCCCTTCCTTTCCCTCACTACCCTGTGTCCGTGTGGTAGAATTTTATCTGTTATTAATTCAGCTGCACAGTCATTTATCCTGTCTACTTCTGTTATATTGCATTGATCTCTATGGACAGTCCTAATTACTGTGTTCATTTGTTTTATCAAACGTCTGACTGAGTTTTATTGAGCTTCTGCGATCTTTTTCATTCATTGATCTTAATACATCTACTTGTATCTATCTCTATTAAATCGAGCAGCTCATTTCTTCTAAACTAAGGGCACACACTTTGTTCTCCATTTCCTGCAAGCATTCTATAGAGAGTTCTACAGCATCTTCCTGTGGCACATTCTCTTCAATTTCATCCTATGTGATCTACTGTAATCCCTATCTGGGAGAGCTTCTCAATGATGCCAGAGTGAGGAATTGTGTTGAAAGCCTTGGCAAGGTTGAGATAGGCAGTGTGCACTGTCTTACCTTCATCCATGGCTTTGGTAACATTCTCAAAAACGTTCTACTAGGTTTACTAAGCATGATCTACTCTTAACAAAGCCAAACTGGGTTGGGTCCAGCATTTGGAGGTCGCCTATGTCCTTGTTGATAAGGTCCATGATAATTCTTTCCATGGCCTTGCAGGCAAGACTTTTTAGACTTATGAGCCTATAGTTCCCAGGGTCAGTTGATGGCCCCTCTTTGTGCAGGGGGATTACTGTTGCTGTTCTCCATTTTGCAGGAACTTAGCCAGTTCTCAAGCTATGCTTAAAGAGAATGCCAAGTGGTTCCTCTAGGTCTTGTTTTAGATTGTTTAGTAAACACGTGGGATATTATTTGGTCCCATTAAGGCAGTGTTTTTGGCCTTGGTGAGCACAGGGATGACCTGTTCTCTAGGGATACTAGGCAGATGCCTGGTGTCAGATATGCTTTGGGATATGGTAGGTGGGGATGGGGGGGGTGAAGTTTGCCCTGAATCTGTCAGCTAGCAGGTTGGTGATCTTCCAGTGTGGTAGGAGTGATCCTACCTACAACCAGTTCAGCACATAGTTGGGTATTCCATTTTAGACTTCAGACATAGTTAAAGAATGCCTTATGATTATCCTTGGCTAGGGATGTGATTTTAGTTTCATAATTTGCATTAGAAGGCTTTACAAGATTTCTGATTTTCCTGTTTAGGCTTAGGAGGGAACTCTTCCTCTGCAGAGTGATATCCCTCTTGCTTTTGGACAACAGTTTCTTCTTCTTGTTACATAATCTGTTTATACTTGAAGTCCATCACAGTGGCTTGGTTTTACGGGAAGACCTGGTTTTGAGCTGGTCAGGTACAACAGAGTTTATGCAGTCACTTAAGTGTTAGTACAGGGCATCTGCATACACTTCTGCATAGTGATCATTGGTGTCTGCGATTGTGGGTGGTATGAAGTTTTTTATATCATTGCTTAGTACACTGTAGTTAGCTTTGGTAAAGTTTTTTATAAATTTGTATTCCTGTGAGGGTGTCAGTTCCAGTAGTTAATTCAAGCGAGACTGATTTGTGGTCTGACCTAACCAGGGAGGACATCACACATGGGGAAGTACAGTGACCCCCCCCCCATGTTGGTGAGTACTATGTCCAGAACACTACAGCCCCTAGTGGGAGTGCAAACTATCTGTTCCACAGCATTTGTGTTAAAGACCAGGAACCTCTGAGCGAGCATGTATTTGCTCATGTATGTCCCCCAGTCTATGGAAGGATAGTTGATCTCTCCCATGACCAAGGTGTTGAGCTATATGACAAGGGATTCCAGTAACCCGAGGTAGGTGGTGTGCTTATCTTAGTTCATAGTGGGGGATCTATAGCTGGCAATGATGTGGTATGGTACTTTCCCGATAGGTAATTGGACATGGAGTAGTTCGAGTCATTCTGTTTGACCAGTCTCGAAGTGTATTTGGTTTTAATGACAATGGATACGCCTCCACCTTTGATTCCTTCATTCTCATTTTGAGGTCTGAACATGTGGAAGGCATTGTAGCTTTGCACGGCCGGTTTGCCCTCTGTGGCCTTGAATCATGTCTTTTTAACTGCACAGACATCAGCATCATCCAAGGTGAGAAGTGCTTCTATTAAGCAGCACAACTCTGAGTTTGTCTCGATTAGATTTTGTTACATTGGAAAATTTGTTATTTTGACATTGCCTACAAAAGGCACTATAGGGGAGGCAAGGGCCTTTGCCAGTATCTGAAAGCTGAGGGGGCACACATGCAGACCACCTCTAGCAAAGCAGCGAGGTCCGTCTACCATATCTTCCCAGGCTGACAGATACTGGATCCCCCTGGATGACACCAGAAGCTGAGCCAACTATTGAAGTCTATTACTTTTTGTTTATACTGTGACATCATCCTGACTGAGGGTAGGGTACTGCTTAGGAATATGGACATACCTGTCTGGGACACAGAGAGTTCTGTCATGTTTCTCTTCATATAGTCCAGGGAGGTACGTCTCAAGTTATTCATTCCACCATGGACTTTGACAGTCATAAAGGTACTTGTTGACTGACTTGAGTGCATGCATGATTTGTCAGATCCTGACACCTGATAGGCAGCTGACTGTGATCTTCTCCTTGTCCAGTCTGGTGAGGGGGACATGTGTGTGTCTCACTATGCAGTTGCCAATGACCAAGACATCTGATGTGGTTTGCCTTAGGGACTTATTTGTTGAAACACTGATGCGTTGATATGTGTAGTGGTTTCTTTATGCTTAGTGGTGAGTGTAGGTGGTATACATTTGGGAGGTCTCTGTTATTTTGGTAGTCTTTTAGTGAGTACCTCCCCATATGTGGGTTCATGTGTCGTGACCTTATTTTGTGTGACAGCTGAGGTTTGTGTGTTGTGCTGACAACCTGTTTGATGTCTAGTTTGTTTTTAAGTGACAGACGTGATGCCAGTTCCACAGTGTATTTGGATCTCTCACACAGGATGTTAGTTTGCTTTAGGAATAAACGGTTGTCAGTATACATGAAGCAATTGCTACACTGCCTCAAGATGCCTACATCAATCAAGCTGGCAGGAGAAATGATGGGAAACTGCCCGTCCACTGTGGCAGGATTTTTCTGAATGTGGTATTTGGGAAGGAAATGGGCTAGCTGGATTCAGTCAAAAAAAGACAAAAATGAATCAGCAATTCAATTCAATTCAATTAAATACAGGTAAAGTGCAGTGCTGCCTTAACATATACTTATTTTTCAGTTTTTTCAGTGGATGTCTTGGATTTCAGTGCAGATCCACTCCAGATTTCTGCCTAAAGTTGCCAAATGTTGAACAGCTCCAGTAAACTGAGAGCAAACTCACACAAACATGAAGCTTATATACAGGCAAATTTAAACAGTTTTAACCCAACTACCAATGGGAAATCTCCAAACTGAGCCTTTCTCCAGCAATCCCCAACTCAGATGAGTCCTGAACTACATACTTCTGCCACAAAGGTGCAGGGAGGCTCTCAATGTAAGATGGCTGGTTTAAGAGCAGAGTGATGCAGCAGGTCTGAATCTAGCCTATGCTATGCATGGCAAGGAAGCACAATTTCTAGATGGGAAGGAGTAAGGAAGAGTAACTTAAAGGTCAAATGAGTGTTTATTAGTATACTAGTAGATATCTGCAGTACCACCCTCTGCACAAACTGGCAGCTCTTTGAGCAGCTGTGAACACTGGGAGACTATGGACAGCGTTTCCTACAGAGGATTTTAAACTGGACAGGTTTGCTTATATGCAAGCATGGGGAACCATGTTTGTACAAGGCTTTTATACAAGCAGGATGAAAGACTTTTATAAAGTTAAACCCTCGGGTCAATCAGATAAAAACACAATTAGGTATCGACAAGTAATTCCCACAATGGATGGGTTGAATTTAGCCCTCTGCTCCCACCAGAGTGCAAAAGAACCCTTCCAATGTAAAAAAAGCTGGTTTTGAGTTCAAGTGCAGGAACAAATGCTTTACAACAGAAGTAAAATTCCTGCAATATCAGGAATTCTTGGAAATAAGTTCTCTAACCCTGAAAAATGTTCACAACAAACCAAAACTTAGCAAAACTTAGAAATATTTTGGCAGACTCACTCAGAACAGCTGTTGCAGTATCAGAAGAGGTTAGGAAATATCAGAATATTGTTAAAACAACCTAACAGCAGAACAGTAACAAACGGATGGAGTTTCTTTAACAAGTGCAGGTTAAAAAACAGTGAAAATTCAACAAAATAAATAAATGCAGCACAGAAAATATCAATGAAACAGTTAAAGCAAGTGCAAACAATATAACAACTTTGTATGCCAGATGATTTTAAAACAATCTAAGTCTTGCAGTCACAGGTGTCCAAGGCAGGCATAAGAAAGCTCTGAATAAATGAACCGAACAATTCTGTTTTTGAATTTGAGACTAGGAACGGTCTGTGCTAGGTCTTATAGTACAGGGCATGCAAGGGTAATAAAAGACAAGACACAAGGAATATCCTTTAATTCCATGGAATTCCCTTATAAAGGGTATGACTTAACAGGAAGGAATACTGTATGCTGTTATCTGCTGGCTCACAATGGACAGAATGAACTAGAATGTCCAGATTTTTTATTCAGATTTTTGGTCTGCTTCTCATAAAATTGTGGTCTTCTGGCAAATCATTCAGGACTGAAGTCAGAAAATAATGCAACATTTGAGTTTCAGGCTTCATATCCTTCAGAAAATTCATGCTAATGCAAAACCTGTTATTCTATCAACTTTCTAAGTTTGTAAGAGCAATACTTAAAAAGTGTCCTTATTTTTGGCCCTTTGTCCTCCATTATTTCTAGTTTTGTCCAGATTTCTTCCTCTTAAGAGGTATGGTGACAATGCTGGAGGATAAAAAGAAATTCTTGCCAACATTTTAGTATTTGTCACTGAAAGCACTGGCAGTGGGCGTAGGAAGATTACAAGTTCAAAAGTGTCTCAAACCTCAGAATCAGTAACTCCATACATGCATACATACATGCTAACAAGGGACAGCTGTTTACAATCAAGCAAATATCAGCACTGGTGCATACTACATACTATCACGTTGGCATACATGGGGTACTACATACTATCACGTTGGCATACATGGGGTACTACATACTATCACGTTGGCATACATGGGGTACTACATACTATCACGTTGGCATACATGGGGTACTACATACTATCACGTTGGCATACATGGGGTACTACATACTATCATGTTGGCATACATGGGGTACTACATACTATCACATTGGCATACATGGGGTACTACATACTATCACGTTGGCATACATGGGGTACTACATACTATCACGTTGGCATACATGGGGTACTACATACTACCATGTTGGCATACATGGGTGTAACAGTAGGAGATTTCTTCTTCCACCTTCATTAGACATATCTTTTGTTAGCACCTTTATTAAATTATCACTTAAGACTCAAGCAAACATACATTTATATACAAGAAAACAAACCATAGTAATACATTGCCAGTTGCATGCGTTATAATTCACACATGTTCTTTTGTTTAACCATCATCAGTCCAACATTACATGAATTGCTCACTTCTTGCCTTTCTTTAAACCTCACGCTGCCTTCAGATCATTATTCTGCATGTATTGTTCCCACAATTTCTATTTATTCCAAGTAATTTGTTCCTACCCTTTTCTAAAAATCCCACTTCCAGTTACTTCATTTCTGCTACAAAACTCACTACTTCCAATACAGCTGGTTTAGATTTTGATTTCCATTTTCTACTCACTAGACGTATCTTGATCAGTGCCACAGGGCACTGTGGAGCAATACAGGTACTGGTTCCCATATGTTTCACCACTTTTTTTGTGAATTGGGTGTTTTTAATCCAATCCTTTAACAATAACTTATCTGGCCATGACACTGGTCCATCTCAAAGATTTTTCACATCTGCTGCTAAAAAATATAAAATGGTTTCATGCAGCAAAGAATAAATGTGCACAACACTGAAATCTAAACAGTGACAGCTACTTCAAAGCTGCTTTGATCGGGTTTGCTGAGAATAATCAACAACAGATTAACAGCCAAGGCCTTCCCTTCCTTTTTTGGATCCTTGCCAGATAATCTTAAACAGTTGGCAAATTCATTCTAGTAGAGGATAGAGCCAGGCATTCCCAGCCTGAACTAGAGTCCTACAATCAATGTAATCCTGCCCTGGCTGCCTAATTAGGCCATTTTTCCTCCTATGGTGAGAGTCAGTTGCTAGAGAACAGGCCAGCTCAGAGGACAGACTGAGGGTCCTACCTTCCATTTGAGCTCCCCCTCACCCCTCTCTGAGATGAACTCAGTGCTAACTGCTGCAGGGTGCAAGCCTCCATATACTGACTTTTGCAGACACTGCACTTCCACAAGGGAGGCATGGTTCACCAGCCTTCAAGTCTTACATGTAACAATTCCTTTACCCTCTAGGTGCCACTTAAACAGCAACCCAGAACCATAACCCCCCTCTCAGGATGGGTGAGCTAGCAGAAGCTGGTTACTCCCATTCTGCATGCACTGGCATTTCTTGCTTCTGGCCTAACAGATGAACTTGGGACATCTCGACCATTGTCAGGGCTTCATCCTTCTATACAAGAAACCACATATTTTTGGGTCATTTCTCAAAGACGCACCACCATGGATGAACAGTAGTAAACACCTCCCTACACCATCTAATCTTGTGAATAAAATGTTTGACAGCCAGGCATGTTCACGTATGCATGCCTTGTCTTGGCTTGGCTTTACAGATACAGTCAGTGACAAGTATCCCACCCTGCAAAGGACCATAAGAATCCCTGACATTTTTTTTTACAAATAAAACAATGAGCCTTGAGAAGAAAAAAATTAATTTTAAAGACGTACTTTCTGTAATATGTTACTGCACTAGAACTCAAGATCAGATTAATTGAAAACTGCCTAATTAAACACACTTGCTTGAAAACAGTGACATCAAACATAACATAAACATATAACATAAATTTTATTTAAATGTAAGTTATTTATGACAATTTAAAAAAATGTTTTTAAAATCAATTTTAAGAATATGATGTGTTTTTTAATATATGAAAGTGATTTTTATCAACTTAAAGTAAAATGGATTTTAAAATAACACTGACATGACCATATAAGGACAGTTTTTAATGACGTCCTGTTGTTTACATTAATTGATTAATTGATTTATTTGGTTTAATTGTAATTAGTGTGTCTATATAAAGGGAATTATGGGATTGTGAAATTTATCTGATGAAGTTGATGACGAAAATGTTACTTGTACTTTTATAGCGTTAAGTGTGGGTCTTTTCACTTTGTGTTCGGTGTTTGGAACTGAATAAACTGTTGCCTATATCCAGCTCGACTGTGGTGCTTTCTACTTGGTTATAAGTTTATTTTAGCACCATTTTATCCTTTTGTGGTGTTACTATGGCAAGGACTTTAGACTAATCTACTAGGTAAATGGCCTGATTAGTGTGTGCCCTTATTCTCCAAATATGACATAGTTACATTACGAGAAGACTGACAAACAAAAATGGTTCTACACCATTTCTGTTTAAACACTTACTTAATACAGATCTGATTTTGCAATGCATTTTGGAATCCATTGTCAGCTTTGTGGAATTATTTACTTATTTAAATTTCTTTAATGGGGTTGCAACTGATCAAACAATGACTAATTACAGACTCAGCCTTCATTAAGTGGAATCATTTACCACAGACATAAGATGCATTCATATATAGTCTAATATTTAACTGTAGTCATGTATTTTACACAAGTACATTTCTAAAAACATGCATACGTATAATTCAATGATCATGTTAAAAGTCCAGGAGATATTTCTGTAAGAAATTCCTTTCACTTACATTCAATGCATCGACATCCCATCCTCAAGCACCGAGCATAAGCTTCTAATGAAGACTCACTAGAAAACTGGTCCCCAGTTAAGTACCTGCAGTTACAAGATGAGAAAGAAAATTCTTAAAAGTCAGGATGACCACTGCCAAATCTCAGAAATTTTCAACAAGTCTTTAACAAAGTAATCCAGAGCAAAAAAAATAATACCAGGTCATTATATAAAACACTGCTAATTAAGAAACAACTGATAATACCATACTAATCCACAATAATCAGTCTCCTGTAGTCAATGTTGTGTTTGGTGAGTCCTCTTTTAAGGAAAAAAACTGGCTCATATATAACATGAAGGATTCTGTTGCCCATAGGTAAACTATGCCAAATAACAGGCTGTCCAGTGAATTTATTACCTCCTAAAATATGAAATGTTTACTAGTATACCCTCAGGCTATGTCAGAACTTCTGAGATGCAGTTTAATGTCACTCCCTGTAGCCACAAGAAGTCAAATGTCATGGAAAACACTCTTGTATGGGCTCCTTAATATTATGATATTATACAACACATAAGACACATTTTCTTCAGCCTTCCTTTATCGTTATGTGTGCAATCTTTTCAAGAGACTTGAAGTATGTGGTTTAAACAGCCCCGATGTTTCATTTGACGAAGTGAGAGCGAGAAAGGGACCAATATGATCTGTTCAATACAAATAAATAAAATACCCTACAGGTGAGATTTTAACACATTTAACCTCTATGTGCATTAAATAACGGACAGCATGTCATGTATACCATTGATCTTATTTTCAGCCTTCTGATTTCTTGAACAAAAATTTGCACTATCACAGCTTTAACAGAATCTAGAACAGAAGTTGCTGTTAAAAAGGGATAATTAGTAGGGAATATAAAATACTGCATGATAACTGTAGGAATCAATCAGAGAGGTTGGAAAGGATTAGAAAGAGAGACTGGATAAGCAATTCACAAAGACACAGTGGAACAATAAATGTATGGCTCCCAAATATGCAATAATGTCTAGATTTTGGATTTTTGCTTGGTAGTCTTTGCATAGATAGTTCTATACCCCAAGCAAACTCCAAAGAAATTTTCCACAGGTGGATTGCAAATGTTGGAGGTGTAATTGGTAAGAAAGAAGTAACTGGGAACATATTTTTTGGGGGGGTGTAATGAGTTTCCAGACTTTAAATATTCCCTGAAGGCTACACTATCAGAAATACTGATGAGCAAATTAGTGCAACTAAAAAAAATATTTTTTGAGCTGTGATACAGGATCTGAATTGCCTAAACACATAAATAATTGCCCAGTAAAATATTTCTGCTCAGTTCCTGTAAACATATATTGTACATCCCACTACAACCCTCCCCACAGGCACAAGAGTAAACAAAATGCACAGAGCAGCAAATGGATAGGGAATCGTAAATTTACTCCTGGGGTGGCACCCCTTTCCATTACAGGAGAGTAAGTATGCAAAATACTTAAAGGCACAGGCACATACCTTTGCCACCATGTAGCTCTTGGGATCAAAAATCAGGTAAAATCCAGGAAATAATGGCTAGGCTTGTAATGGGCCTTAAGCAGTTAGCCTAGTAATCTCCTATGAACCTATGTAAGATTGCATAATTCAGATTCAGATTAGGATGGAGCATAACTGAATCGATTTTAGCAGTTAGACAGCAGCGAAGAAGACAGAGATGAGGAAAGAGTCCAAATTAGCATTCTTCGATTTGGAGAAGGCACATGACAAGGTCTCAAGAAAGCTGATTTGGGCAGTGCTACTAAGATTCAAAGTGCTGGAAACATTGATAGAATTAGCTCAGAATGTGTACAAGGACCACAGCATGATTGGTGGTACATCAGACGTTAGCTCTGAGGCCACTACTGTTGGTACTATTGATGGACTACATCAGCAAACAGGTCAGGGGGAAAGAACAACAAAAGGGCTGCACGTAAATGATGTGGCATTACAAGCAGACTGAACAGGAACTTCAGCAAATGATAAGGGAGCAGAATGCAAAGGGAGTAGAATGCAAACCGAAGGCACATGGCAGGTACAGACATGATAGTTTTCATGACAGAGGAAATCCAAAAAGCTGAAAAAACACTAAAAACTGAAATAGAAGAGAAAATTGTGGAACAGGTTAACATCTTGAAGTATCTAGGACAGGTAGTTGAAGAGAATGGAAGCCTGAGTGAAGAAGTTCAAAGCTAGAGGAGGGGCTACATCCAACGGGTGCAGACGGTTAGGGGTAGTGTGCGTGTGTGTGTGTGTGCGTGCGTGCGTGTGTGAGACAGAAGAACGTCAAACAAGCTGAAAAGTAAGGTGTACAAAACAACAGTGCAACCAGTACTTGTGTATCTTTATAGAACTCTGGGCAGTGAAGGCAGAGCCGTCAAGGAAGGTGAAGATGATGAAATGAAGTGTGTGAGACAGATGGTAGGATGCACACTATGGGACAGACAAAGAAATTAGATTTTACAGAGCAGAAGCCAAAATAGCTCCAACTACAAAGAAGATCAAAGAGAACAGATTATGGTGGTTTTGGCACACGTACAAGAAAGCAGAAGATGATCTGGTTTGAGGATGATGAGGATGAACCAAAACTGACTCCCTATCAGAAGTATACAGCCCAAGTTTGCAAGTCTTCAAAATCTGAGAAATAAAATGTAATTCAAACAAAAAAGTAAAACTTAGTGCTAACCCTTTAAAGCATTTTTCAGGGGTTCTTGCTCCTCTCCACTTCTGGCATCACAGGCTGTGCCCACCATACTTTTGGTAAGTCATTATACACATTAACTACAATCTTGCTGTACTTCAAAGTAGGGTGACAACTCCAGGGCATGTCATCTTTAGACCTAGTATACATTTACTTCATTCACATTATAATTATCTTATGCTAAGGCTTTTAATTATACAGCCAGAAAGGTTAGCTCTCGCATCTGAACATGAGAGCATTTTGTTAATGATTGTAGTTAGTCGTGTCAAAGATTTTAGTTAGGCTAATGAAAAGAAATACAGTTAAATTGCATTTGTCAATATTTAGAAAAAAATCCTCAGTAACCTAACTAAAATCTTTGACATGACTGACTACAATCATTAACAAAATGCTTTCACTACAACTGAAATTAGTCAAAAAACATAGTTTAAAGGGTTTCATCTCCAAAAGAACATTTACAATATAAACAGGAACTAGATTCTAACTCTGTCCAGCAATGATGTGCCTCAAGATCTTTACTCCTCCTCCCCTCTTCTCCAACTTCATAAACAGAATGGCCATTGACCTGCTGAAATTACAAACTGTGCTTTACATGGATTATATGATTATATATAGAGCCTAAATAAGAAAAAAAAATAGAAAAATGCCTAGCCGTAACTTCCAGTTGGCCTCAAAAAATGCACCTGCATAAATTTAACAAGGATTAGTAACACGTTTAGTTCTTTGCCTTTTGTATTTGATTATGAGAAAATGATGTCATGTAAACTATAAATAGTTCTTGAATGCTGTTCAAACTATTTATTGTTACGTAAAAGAAAAATGCTAAAAACATTTATTAGGGAAAAAAAGAAAAATAAATTGTACCCCTCACTAAACTCTTTGAAATGTATGACTTTTATAGGCCACCAAAAAGTTGTCATTAATGAGGGAAAACTGGTACACCTTTTATAATACATATAAAAAACTAGAAGCTACTATTATTTTACACCATTAAGAAGTTTGACTTAATGCTTAACACTTTCAGTATTATATTAATGTTACAGAGGCCAACCTTACTTAAGTACTATATACAAGGTAGAGCAGGCATAATGGTAAAGGTGTTTACCTCAGAGACACAAGATACAAGGCTTGATTCTGACTGACTGTGTGCAATAATCTGCAGACGGATGGCAATATTTAAATATGAACATCATGCTTTCATACTTACTATCAACAGAAAACAGAAGTGCAGTTGGTAAAGGCATTCGGTTTACTATCACACTGTCGATCGCACTATGTGCGATCAACCAATGTGTGAAACTCAGGTAGCAGAACCAGAATTGAGATTACTGCATTGTCGAACCTTACAATAGCGAACATTCGCTATAGCACGGTTCGACAATGTAGTGCAGATTGCTCTATAGTGGGGATCGGGAAATGTACCCTTTCCTCAGTGTAGTGCAATCTCGCACCTACAGGACTGCATGGATCAGGCAATCCCAAACAAAACAAAGACTCTTTGTACCAAAGGCAACTGTCCAGTCTGGTGGACCCCAGCCATAAACAAGCTCTACAACAAAAGGAGGAAGCTACTACAAGATAGAGCAAAATCCTTAAAAGGTAAGACACCTTTGATCATTATAAGTAAAAAACTAAGAGCTCTCATAAAATCATCCAAGGCAAATTTTGAGAGAAAAATCGCTAAGGACTCAAAAGACAATCATAAGGCCTTCTTTAGCTATGTTAGAAACCTGGGAGGAAACTCCCAGATATGCTCAGAATTAGTTCAAAATGATGTGAAAATTACTGAACCTACAGACATTGCCAACATACTGGCTGACAGGTTCAGTGCAAACCCCCCCCCAAAAGGAGAGATATCCATACCAGAGGATTGTAGCCCCCCAAACATCTCTAACGCCCAGGTGAGAACTGCTCTCTCCAAGGCTAAAAACACAGCATCCATGGGACCGGATGGTGTCCCCGGCTGTGTGCTCCACGAACTCAATGAGGAATTAAACCCACAGTTTGGACAGCTGTTTAAACTTAGCCTCACCTCAGGATACGTACCCAAGGAGTGGCGCACGGCAACTGTGGTCCCACTTCACAAAGGCGGTGCCTCCACCGACCCTGGAAATTGCCGTCCCATCAGCTTGACAAGCCTGATCTGCAAAGCCATGGAGAGGATCATAATGGAACTCATAAATAAAGACATAGGGAACTTGCAGACTTTGGATCCAACCCAGTTTGGCTTTGTCAAAGGCAGATCATGCCTTTTAAACTTGGTTGACTTTTTCGAAACGGTCACCAAGGCCATTGATGAGGGAAAGGCAGTCCATACAGCCTACCTCGACCTGGCAAAGGCTTTCAACACAATACCCCACTCAGGTATCATTGAAAAACTCATCAGCTTAAATGTAAACCCATACATCACAAGATGGGTTGCAAACTGGCTAAGTGACAGAACCCACAGGGTCAGAGTTGCTGGCGCCATGTCAGACTCAAAGCCTGTCACAAGTGGTGTCCCACAGGGCTCAGTCCTGGGCCCACTCTTGTTTGGCATCTACTTTTCTGAAGTACAAGCAAACACAGGAGGGTTATGGCTGACAAAGTTTGCAGATGACTGCAAACTGGGCGCCATAGTCGAGAACATATCTGACACAGATATCCTTCAGAAGGGTCTCACAGAAACGGACAACTGGTGCCAGAGCCATGGCGTACAGTTAAATGCCAAGAAATGCATAGTCATACCCTTCGGGAAAAACAAGGTTACCCCTAGCTACCATATAGGTGGCAATCCACTGAGCACAGAAGAAGTTATCAGGGATCTGGGGACCCAGGTTGACAGTAACCTTTCGTTTGACACTCACGTTGCTAAAGTAGTTAGGAAGACCTTCTACATTGCCCACCTGATCATGAAGGGATTCACATCTAGATCAAGGGAAGTCATCATCCCCCTGTAATCATCACTCATCAGACCAATGATTGAGTACAATGCCCCATTCGGAATGTATCTGACCCGACACCTGCAGCAGCTGGAAAGGCCCCAAAAGTTCCTCACCAAAAGGATAAAGGGTCTCAAAAATATGTCTTATGCTGCCCGACTGAAAGAACTCCAGCTCTATTCAGTCGCTTACCGCCTGCTCAGAGGTGACCTGTGCCTGACATACAAGGCCATGTCAGACCCAGATTTGATGAACATGCTTCACCTCAAAAAATCTAGATCCCTCAGAACTACAAGGGCGGGAGACTTAAACCTTGACACAGTTATTAATAGGACGTGCTGGAGGGACAGATTCATCACCCAGAGACTCCCTATGCTGTGGAACAAAATCGCGGTACATGTGAGGCAGAGCACCTCGCTGGCCTTGTTCAAGAGAAATCTTGAGCAATGGATGGGAGATCGCAGATATACCCCAGGGATTACCTCAGTGTCACTGCTTGACAGAGGCACAGCAAAATAATGAGCATAGTTTCCTTCAAACTAAAGGGGTGGCAAAAGCCACAAAACTCTGGGCTAGGCTTATAAATGCCCTTGGGCAGATAGCCTAGTATGAACCTATGAACCTATATATAAATAGGGGGGTGGGGGGTGCAGGGGGGGGCTTGCCTCCCTGCAAAAACTGTCGTAGAATGTTGAGCAGATCTGAAGATGTACTACGCGGTCTTTCCTGTTTTGACTATGGCTGTTTGAAAACGTCGATTCGATGTCCACAAAAAACACCATTTGACAATTTTATTCTTTGGTCATCTGTGTTCTGTACAAACGCGTAGGAGATATCATCTTCCAACGAATTTACACTCAGACATGTGATAGTAAACCAAGGCATGCTCTAAGCTCAGATAAAACAGGCTCTGCCATTTGTTACCACTGCAGCTAATAAAATCTGGTCGACCTATGCAGAGTTAGTGACTGTATTTTCAGAGTTCTTACCCTTTCCCTGAAAGGAGGACACTAACTGCTTACACTGCCAAAGACTAGTCAGCTTTCAATAAAACAAAAATATTAATTAGTTCACAGTCCCACTTATTAAAGCGAGAAAACTGAACACTTTATCTATCTTTCCAGCTTCCTTATACCTAGAATCTACAAATATCAGCTTCCTTTCATGGGGCCTCCACTACACACTCCATGGAGCAAATTACAAATCACTGACCAAAATGTATTTATTTTATTTGAAAGTTGTTTCCTGGAGTAGAACGTTAAGCTCAAGTGACCAGTCTTGGCCAGGAAATACAAAGGAAGTAAGAATTACATTTAGTGAGAGAAAGGAAGACTATAATGTAAATTCACATCTGTACAATACTATTACCAGTTAATACAATTGTGGAGAGTATATGCAGTTGTAATATACATTACTTACAATACATTAGGAAACTCTCTTTTACAAAGTGGGGTGTCTGTATGATAATTATACCTACACTAAGTGGGAATGACAGGATTGCTGATTGCAGTGAAGATTGTTAGACATAGTTTGTGAGCATTCAGAAGGAGAAGTTGTATAAAGCAAAAGATTACGTGAGTGAGAAATGTAGACTAGCGTGGCAGAGTGTGCCAGATGAGGGATAGCAAGCGTGTTAGTACTAGGAGGGAGAGAGACAGTGGTGTAGCTCAGGATACGTGATAGGGCTGGATGAAAGGCAATAACATGTGCCTGATGAGAAGAGGTAGGACTTTCACAGAATCATAGCATGGACATGGTAAATGGGCCGTATGGCCATTTCCATCTTGCCAGTACCCATTGTTAGATCTTACCTCCTTTTACAATGAACGAAAGGCCAGCCATACTGGGAATGATTTATAAATACCTAGCAAATGTCAACTTCTTTCTTAGATAGTGCGTCACATTGCTTGATATGGAGAGGAAGTCTATTCCAGAAGACAGAGCCGTTGCATGACAAATCTGTCTCTTCACAGTGATTTACTTGCTGAAACAGGTTCAGATTTCTACTTCTAGGGTTTGCTGGATTCTAATTTGTGGAGAAATATGAGCTCTTGGATAGACAAATCCCAAATGGCCCAGAAGGCAAGACACAGAGTGCCTCTAAGATGTCTGTAGGACAACAAATACATGGACAAGGCCCCCAGCCTTTCTTGGTAGCTCAGGTCCATTAGGCCCATGATCTTTTTTGTCAGAAGTCTTTGGTACCTAACTGCTTGATATTTTTAGAAGAAATATCCAGGAGGAGGTATAGTACTTGCTGATGGGCCTGATCAATGTAGAATATACAGCAGCAAAGACATCCTTGGATCTAGAGAAAATACCCTTAGAAATTAGCTGTGACGGACAGAAATATTTCCTGATCACAGTTATAACATGACGATCAGAGGAGTGGGGGTTATCTATCCATGTTCCAAGGTCTCTCACAACATCTTTATTTTGGAATAGAATATTTTCTATGGTATATGTTAAGAAGGGGTTGTTTGCTAAATGAAACAATATTGCATTTTTTCACATTTAGTTTTAGCCCACTTTCACAGTAACAGCTACTAACATGTGTAAGTTCACTTTGTAACTTCTACATATCAGAAGGGATTTAAGTAGAACATCTGTTTTAAAATCACCTGTTTTTGATTGAGAATTATACGATGAATAGCAGAGCTCCTAGCATGTATCCCTGTGGTACCCCAGTGCGCAATTTCATGCTCTCTGAGGATGCACCTGCCTTCCTCAAAGTACGGTTCTGTCCCTCAGCCAGTTTAACAACCTATCCAATTACATAATGATCAATATGGAGCACTTTAGCTTTTTTAATAATCTTGGCATCTGGTACTGTATCAAATGGCTTGGCGAGGTCAAGGTATGCTGTATGGACAGCATGACCACTGTCTATAGCTTGTGTCACCCTCAAATAATTCACCAGATTCATTAGACAGGATCTACTGTTAAAGCCAAACTGCTGGAGGTCAGGTCATGTAAGATTTTTTTTTTTATTCCAGTTTATTAGGCCTGTCATTACTGATTATAATGGTGGACCTGCCCTTCTGAAGTAAAATCATAACTGCTGTGCACCAAACTTCGAGGACAAAGCTGCTGGATAAGCTCAGGTCAAACAGCTGTAAGACTGGGCCTACCAGTACATGTCTAGTGATGTTCAGATGGCAGCATGTTATGTTATGAGGCCCCATGGTGGATGTTATTTTTTTTTGTTTTTAACAAGTGTTCTTTTGTGATAAGGGGTTTATGGTCCTTTGGTAAATGTGGGTTTTGTATAGAGGTCTCAGGTGAAATTCGCACTGCATTTGTTTGTTGATAAGTTTCTGATGTCCACTGGATCAAAAAAGGTATTACCATTATGGGCAAGTTCATAGCAATGTTGGGTGTCACTTTGTAACTTCCTGATATAAGCAAATTGCAATTATCCTTAGCTTCTGATACCATCCTATTTTCGCGGGAAACCTTTGTTTTCCCAATGGTATCTTTCAGTACCATGGATAACATTTTGATGTTAACCTTGACTTGTGGGTCTTTAGTTACGCTATACTCTGATATTTTTTCTTTTATTGTACTGTTTATGTAAGCACGAGGACCATCAAATCGGTTTGCTCTTTTTCTTTTTGTTTACTTTTGGTAGCGACTGACAGATTTATACAGTTTTCTAGGTAAATATTGAATTTATTTGCATAACTACTAGCCGTATCAACATTTTGGGGTTATAGTTATACCTGACCTTGGAGACTTCATAGAAGTGCAGAATGTTGGTGTGCTTGAAATAAATTTTTGAATGCTGTGATATTTGCATCTGTTGGTTTAGGAATTCTGAATGATAAGGTTATGAATCTGTAGTCAGACTTGGCTGGAGAATGGTACACCACTGGGATAGTGAATATAGATGCTCTACTCATAACAACCAGGTCAAGAACATCTTGCCCTCAAGTAGGGTCTTTGACTGTTTAATCCAGAGAATTCTTGTTTATGAAATCAGGGAAGTTTTGGGCAAAACCTACATTTGAGTTACGAGTCTCTCGGTTTAGCAATTGGTAGTTAAAATCTCCCAGGATGATGGAGTTGTTGTGTATTTAAAGTTCATCCAAATGTATTCAAGAAACGACATGGGGGGTCCTATAACATACTATGATCTGACAGTTGGTTTTATATAGTTAGTTCTACCTCAATAAGTACATTTTATAAGTTTCCAGGAATCTGACTTGAGATAATGTGGTTTTTAACAAATATGGATACTCCACCACAGTTCCCTTCAAGTCTGAAGATGCGGTAGGTGGAAATTCCCGGTATGGGGGTGCCTTCTGCACTTTTAAACCAGATTTCCTACACAATACACCCACAAATGTGTTCAAAATGCAGGAGGTCTTCAAGGTCAGCCAACCTGTTATTGCTGCTACCTCTGAGCAGCAGCAGACTGACAGTGTCTGTGGCCTTGCTTGTCTTTTTTTTTTTTTAGGATAGATCCATTAGCTGGGTTTTGCCTACAAAAGGCACTATGGGAGCAGGAAAAGCTTTAGCTGGTACGAAGCAGCACTGGAGTGAGACATTCAAGCAGTCCTTTTCAAGAAGTGCTGTGCAGCAGATCCTCCCATGCTGACACATACTAGATCCCGTCTCTGAATGACACCAGTTATTCAGCCAAATGTTCTATTAATTATCTTTTTCTTGTACCTCAGCACCATTCTTAGTGAGGATAAGAGTCCTTTCAATACCAAAGTCATTGCTGCATTTGTGACTCTGATGGAAAGCTTGAAATTATCTCTCTGCATATCCCTTAAGAGTTTTGCGTGGCAGATTATTTGCACTCAAGTGAACCACCACCACATCACTCTTCATCTTGAGGGGCCCTTAAGACATCTGAGATCATCAAGCACCAGTACATTTTTATTAATGGAGGGTTTACGTTTACTTTGTTTGGGGCATGATTTTTTTCTAGTGATTCTTGGTTATGCATGTGGAAATATGTGTTGTGGTTTTTAATTTTCGCTGAGACCTAGTCTTACTTGACCAAGGTGTCTTAGGCAATGACTTATTTGTTGCTTCAGCATTTGAAAATTTTCCATGTATTTTTGTGGTGTGCTGTGGAGGTGTGTGGTGCTCAGGTGCTCACACACTGTGTTTTTTGTGGGAATGTTGCCTCTTAGTTAAATATTTGCATCTCTCACAGGTTGTTTGTGATGGTTAAGTAGTAGTTCATGGTCTGTGAGCATCACGTGTTGCTACACCTCTTGAGTATACAAAGTGCTGTGAGCCTGGCTACTGGGGGAAGACCAGCTGCCTTACCTACAATTTAATACTAGAGTTTAATAACTTGGGAATAGACTTATTTCTATAGTGTTTGGTTAGCTGGAATTTTTATTTTTTTGTGCTGGTTTAACAAATGTTTATGAATACAAAATATTAAATGTTTCTTTTTCTTGATAAATTCTTATAAGTACAGAATATAATATATTAGTGAGTACTAAAAAACTTTAGACAAGTCCTAAATTTAAGGTAACATGAGGTGTCTTAATTATGATCCATGCAGTTCCCCACTCCCTCCCCTGTGATCATCAACACAGAGTCCAAGTACTTCTCATCTCTTTGGACCACACCTCCTGTCACGGAGCTACAGCAATGTCTACCCTCACTCCCCAGAATGGGTATGCCCAGCTATCATTACCAGCGACTCAGATGCCTGACCCGCTATTCAAACCTGGGTCACCTGGCCTGTAGTTAGGCCTTTATCATGGCACTGGTTAACATAAGGTGACTTTTAGCTCTTGGGAAAGGAATACTTTCTCAGAGGTTTAGACTTTGTATAGAGAAGCATTGAGCTGTAAAGTGGGGTTTAATTTTGGGGGTACTGCAATATGGGGGCTGTGGCAAGGCTAGCCACTCAGTGGTGTAAAATATGGCTTTAGGGGATTCGGTCATGCTGACTAAAGTCGCCAAATGGGCATGGGTATTTGCCAGTGATAAGTGGGTTGAGGACCCGGCCTACTCCGACATATGCCAGGGTCCTATGCTAATGGTAGTAGGAGTGTATGTGCCCCTAATGGCCAGTATGTGCCCATCATAAACCCAGAAGCCCTGGGTAAATAAGCTACTGGCCGGCTGGTGTCCCATTGCCCAGCTTGGGTTACCAGGAATAGCTCTGTTGAGTGAAAGCTGGACGTAAAACCTACCAACTTACTAAAGTTGCTTAACTAAGAATTGATACACTTGATGTAGGTTCACTGATGGGATGCAACTTGGAAGCGGATGACATGATGGGAAGGAGGAAGCTGGACATCCAAGAGACGAGATAGAAGGGCAGAGCAGCAAAGCCAATTGGCTTGGGATCCAGAGTCTACAACTCAGGAGGAAGACAGGTTAGAAATACTGTGGGAATTGTAGTAAGGGAAAGGCTTCAGAGGACAGGGATGTCATCAGAATTAGTGACAGACTTATGGCAATCAGACTCCAGCCTAATGATAGGACAGCATTCATAATCTCATCCTACCCACAGCAGAGTTGTGATAGTGAGGAAAAGAATGCATTCATACAGCAGTATATGATCTACTGGATAAAGCAGGGCAACATGAATTGGTGTTAATAATGGGTATCTTGAATGCAGATATCAGGACAGACGCAACAGGGTAGGAGGACTACCTAGGTACATATGGGTAAGCAACAGGAATAAAGCAGAGGCCATTATAGACTTCTGCCTGGCTAATGGCTTGATAGTAGTCAACACATGGTTCAGAAAGAGAAACTGTCACAAGATCACATATAAGAGTGGCCAACATGCAACTCAGGTAGACTTTTTCCAAGTCAGGAAAAGGCATTGGGGTTGAATCAGTGACTGAAAAGTCATCCCCAGTGAAACAGTCAGCCAACAGCATAAACTACTGGTTGCCACAATTAGCGGCAAGTAGTGGTCAGAGAAGGCTCTAAGGTCAACAGACACCAGGCTGAAAGCCTGGAAGTTGACTGCAGAGAAAGCACAACAGTTCAAGAAATGACTAGGGGCTCTAGCTCCTCAAGAAGAGGAGGAGGAAATAGATGGGGTTGAAGAAGAATGAAAGCACCTCAAAACAGCATGTGTGAGGATTACAGAAAAGATATGCATCTGAGCCAAGTATAGAAATAAGGTATACAAGGAAAGCTGGCGGTGGAATGCAGAAGTCCAGGAAGTCATCCAAAGAAAGGAGGAGTGCAGGAAAAAGTTAGAGGCAGAAAAGATGGACCAGGACAAAAAGAAACTTGAAAAAGAGTTGCAATAGCAAAGAACAAGGCATTAGAGGCACTCTAACACCAGCTTCTAGAAAGTCAGTAGATGGCACAAATAAACTATATCAGGTTGTAAGGCAAAGGCAATAATATAAAGAAGATAGTCAAACACTCTTCATAAAGGATGCCAGCAACAACCTGCTCAACAGTCCACAGGACATCAAAGGCAGGCGGAAGGGGACATCAAAGGCAGGCGGAAGGAGCAACAACCTGCTCAACAGTCCACAGGACATCAAAGGCAGGCGGAAGGAGTAACAACCTGCTCAACAGTCCACAGGACATCAAAGGCAGGCGGAAGGAGTACTTCCAACAGCTTCTGAATAAAGGAAAATCCCACAGAAGCTGTACTCCCCCAAACACAGCCTGCAATGAGAGAACAGAAGGAGCCCAGCATAGAAAAGTAAGAACAGCACAAAAGAAAATGAAGTCAGGGAAAGCAGCAGGCTCAGATCTGGTCACAGCAGACATGATAAAGATGCTGGGTGAGACAGGGGAGAAATGCCTCTCAAGCAGTGAAGCACTCAACTCAAACCACTTCTCCTTGCACTGCAGTTCTAATTAACATATTCAGCTTTATTAAAGTACCAAGCAACATGCTGCAAGTAGATACATTGCTTAAAGGATTACTGTAGGTTATGGACCACACACTGATTATTACTGAAAGTCTCCAACATGTAATGAGCTTTTAAAATAATGGAATCCTGTCCTTTAATACCCAAGGCTTATACATTATCTAGTCAAGTTCTCTCTGCATGCAAACAGAAAAAACTTTCAATGTTGGCAATTCTTTAATGCTATATTTATATAAGCTTACTTTGCATCTTCTTATGTCAGACAAACCTTATGGTCATTAAAGCATTGCTACTTAAACACAGAGCAACAGGCACTTTGAGTAATAAGCATAAATCTGAGTAATAAGCATAAATCAACAGTACAAAAATATGACAGAAACCAGACCATTCTGCAAAATCAAGGACAGATGAAAAGCCACTGTAGTACTTATGCAGTGTGTCCTCCCCATCCAAGGTAGATACAACTACTCCTTGCTTGCTTGGACACATCCACAGTCACTACATTGTCACAATTTGAAATCTCTCTCTTTGACTGTGATGGCCCTGACCACATTTGTCATACCTCTCAACCTCAAGAGCAAGAAATCTTTTAAATATTGCTCTAATAAACTTAGAAAGATAATAGAATAGGTCTTGCATTAGTATGAATTTTCTGAAGGGTATAAAATCTGAAACTCAAATGTCTGTCATTTTCTAACTTCAGTCTTTAGTGATTTGTCACTAATTTGCCAAAAACACAATTTTATGAAAATGGACCAAAAATGTGATGCAAAAATATAAAACAGACACACAATACAGCTTCTACCTGTCAAAGAAGGGACACTTTAATATTAGTACTGCTACCTTGAGCAGCTGACAAAATAAAAGAATCTACATGCATTTCAAGTAATCTATAACTTTGATTATTACAGTTATTTCTTAATTGTAAACCCTCCATGTTTTCTTCCAAAATTGCTATTTTGCGGAGGGATTATTAGGAGGAAGAGCAACATTTTGAGCCAAAAATTGGGGACAGTTGAGAGGTTGGCTATGCCTAATTCTATAAAGCAATTTATTTGCATGTACCTCTCAACCTGTTAATGCAGTAAATCTGAACAAGGCCAAATATATTGGGGGCACATATAAGCAGTACTAAAAATTGCTCTTGTATAAATTGAGACAGTTGATAGAATGACTCTTACTTTAACATGCATTTTTATGAAGGTTATGAAGTCTGAAACTTATTATTTAGTGACTTCTGGCAAATCATTTAGGAATTAAAACTACAAATTTTATGAACAACAAACCAAAAATAAGAAGCAAAAATCTATTCATTCTTTGAAAATCTGGACAGTTGGGAGGTATAGTTCAGCTCGACAAAATAATGGTTGAACTGGAGCCTCTGCAGCCATTCCAATTAACCATTACTTGGCTATTTCCCATTTACCATAAACACTAATGTAATGATTGGACTTCATTTGAAAGTTTTATTTTGTATTTTACAGCACAAACATTAAGTCATCTGTTAAACAAAGCAATGCAGTCTCACAATGAAAACTTAGCATTAAAACTTCTCTGCCCTTGAAACTCACATTCATTGAAACAGCATTGAAACCCACATTCAAAGAAAATACATTTTGCCAGTGGCAGATAAAGATTAATTTTGGGCTGTTTTGAATCATAGGCCCTTGCATATGAAACATACATGTGCTCTTTGATACACCTTCCTCATTGTACTAAAATTATATTCCTTGTACAATACAGTACACTTGTTAGAGGGTGTTTTAAATTTGTTTTGAACATTTTTCCAGTAAGCAATGAAACAAAACATATGCACCCATAATGGCAAAACTGCCCAGTTGAGAACATTTATCATAAAAGTCTACTCAGACTTCCACAGTCCACCATTATTAGTAAATATACACACAGTCCACCATTATTAGTAAATATTACAGTCCACCATTATCAGTAAATATGCACAATTCTACAGTGCACCTTTATCAGATTCTACAGTCCATATTCAGTGAATTCAGTTCAAAATAGGGACAAATTTAAAATATTCATCTTATAAACTTAGAAAATTGCTAGCCCAACCAAGAATCAAACCAGAAAACCTATAGCTGTGAGGCAACAATACTACCACTGCACCATCAAATCTGCAAGGAATTAAACATTCAGAAACCTGAAGTCTGAAATTCAAATGCCGTCAATTTTTTACCGGACAGAACAAAAACAATTTTCAGCAGAGGGATTAATACTGCAGACATGTCTTTGTAAAATGGCAGGGCACCAGAGCAAATCCACACAAACACAGGGAGGAGATGCAGACTCTACACAGAAGCCACCCCAACCAAGAATCAAACCAGAAAACCTATAGCTGTGAGGCAACAATACTACCACTGCACCATCAAATCTGCAAGGAATTAAACATTCAGAAACCTGAAGTCTGAAATTCAAATGCGGTCAATTTTACAAAACAATTTTCAGCAGAGACGGATTAATACTGCAGACACGTCTTGTAAAATGGCAAGGCAACAATACTACCACTGCACCATCAAATCTGCAAGGAATTAAACATTCAGAAACCTGAAGTCTGAAATTCAAATAAAACAATTTTCAGCACAAACACAAAATGGCAGGGCACCAGAGCAAATCCACACAAACACAGGAGAGATGCAGACTCCACACAGAAGCCACCCCAACCAAGAATCAAACCAGAAAAACCTATAGCTGTGAGGCAAATACTACCACTGCACCATCAAATCTGCAAGGAATTAAACATTCAGAAACCTGAAGTCTGAAATTCAAATCAACCAAGAATCAAACCAGAAAACCTATAGCTGTGAGGCAACAATACTACCACTGCACCATCAATTAAACATTCAGAAACCTGAAGTCTGGACAGAACAAAACAATTTTCAGCAGAGACGCAGGAATTAATACTGCAGACACGCGTTTTAAAAAAATGGGCACACACCAGAAATCCACACAAAGAATCAAACCAGAAAACCTATAGCTGTGAGGCAACAATACTACCACTGCACCATCAAATCTGCGAGGAATTAAACATTCAGAAACCTGAAGTCTGAAATTCAAATGCAAAACAATTTTCAGCAGAGGCCCAGGAAGAAATAATGCAGACATGTCTTTGTAACATGGGAGGACACGCAACAATGCTACTACTACACCATCAAATATCAAGCATTGCAACATTTACAAACCACAGATACACCACCATGAGCACCTGGGGCATTTTCACACACACACACACACACACACACACACATACACACACACACACACACAAACACACACACACACACACACACACACACACACCTCCAGTTACAAGCACCAGCAAACACATACACAACTCCAGTTACAAGCACCAGCAAACACATACACAACTCCAGTTACAAGCACCAGCAAACACATACACAACTCCAGTTACAAGCACCAGCATACACAACTCCAGTTACAAGCACCAGCATACACAACTCCAGTTACAAGCACCAGCAAACACATACACAACTCCAGTTACAAGCACCAACACATCTGCTCTCAAGGGTATTCATAGCAGTGTGGAGGGAGAGGCATATCCCAGATGACTAGATACTAAGCATATTCATGTCGGTGTACAAGAACAAAGGGGACATCCACAACTACTGGCAGTAGAGCGGTATCAAACTCCTGTCACATTGCATGAAAGTGCTGAAGAGGTTGACTGACAAATATGTAGAGTAGTAGAAAGTACGATGGTAGATGAGCAGTTAAGATTCAGATCAGGATGCAGCACAACTGATCCGATGTTTTCAGTGAGACAGACAGTTGGGAAAATATTAGATATAAGGACATAATCCAACTACTCATTCCTAGACTTGGAGAAAGCATATGACAAGGTCCCAAGAAAGCTGATTTGGGCAGTCCTGATGTGGTTCAAAGTCTGAGAAACACTGGTAGAATTAATGCAGGCTATGTGCAAGGACCCAGTGACTCACAACTACGCAGGTGAAAGCTGCACTCTCTAAAGTCAAAAACACAGCATCCATGGGACCGGACAACATCCCAGGCTGCGTTTTACACGAACTTCAGAATGAACTGACTCCCCACTTAAGCACCATGTTCAATAATAGCCTTGCATCAGGCTTTGTGCCCACTGAATGGCGCACAGCAACAGTTATCCCACTCCACAAAGGGGGAGCCACCACTGATCCCGGGAACTATAGACCTATTAGCCTGACGAGCCTGGTCAGCAAAGCCATGGAACGTATCATCATGGAACTCATAAACAAAGACATTGGTAACCTCCAAACTCTGGATCCCACCCAGTTCGGGTTTGTGAAAGGCAGATCATGCCTCCTGAACCTGATCGACTTCTTTGAGGCAGTCACCAAAGATGTAGATGAGGGCAAAGTGGTTCACACAGCCTATCTTGACGTCGCGCCAAGGCTTTCGACACCATCCCCCATTCTGGAATTATAGCTAAACTCAATAAACTAGGCATAAATCCCTACTTCACAAGATGGGTTGCCAACTGGCTCACTGACAGAACCCACACTGTAAAAGTTGCAGACTCCAAATCTGACCTCAAACCAGTGGCAAGTGGAGTACCACAGGGTTCCATCCTGGGACTGCTCCTGTTTGGTATCTACTTCTCTGAAGTACAGGCTAACACAGAAAGCCTCTGGCTAACGAAGTTCACAGATGACTACAAACTAGGAGCCATAGTCAAGTCCTTAAATGATGTGAACATCCTACAGAAGGGCCTCTCTGAGACAGATGCCTGGTGTCAGAGCCAAGGCCTCAAGCTCAATGCCAAAAAGTGCAGTGTCATCCCCTTTGGTAAAAACTCTGTACCCATGAACTACCACATAGGCAGCAATCTACTTAACACCGAATGTGTGATAAGAGACCTTGGGACCCAGGTGGACAGTAGTCTCTCCTTTGATAGTCACATCACCACAGTAGTCAGGAAGTCCTTCGACGTGGCACACCTCATCATAAAAGGGTTCTTGTCCAGGAAAAAAGAGGTCATCGTTACCCTCTACTCATTAGACCCATTATAGAATACAATGCCCCTTTTGGAATGTACCTCACAAGACATCTGCAGCAGCTGGAAAGGCCACAGAAGTACCTCACAAGGAGGATTACTGGACTCAAACAAATGCCCTACACTGACCGCCTCAAAAAACTCCAGCTTTACTCTGTAGCATATCGCCTACTCAGAGGTGATCTCTGCCTAACATATAAAGCTATGTCAAACCCAGAGCTGTTGGACATGCTACACCTAAAGAAATCCCAATCCCTCTGAGCTACATGCTCCTCTAGGGACCTAAACCTTGTCACCACAATAAACAGGACATGCTGGAGTGATAGATTCCTATCCCAGAGACTTCCCATACTCTGGAACAGGCTACCTATCTATGTCAAGCAAAGTTCTTCATTAGCACTCTTCAAGAAAAATCTTGATGAGTGGATGGGAAATAGGAAATACACCCCGGGGATCACTTCTATGTCTCTGCTCGTCAGTGGCACAGGAAAATAACTTTCTTGTGTGGTGTAAGCCAGGGAACCTTGTTGGCTAGGCTTGCATAGGCCCTTGGGCTGATAGGTTCATAGGTAGGTACTAGGCTAAGTACAAACAGTATTCAGTCTCACAGAGAGGTTCCCAGTAGGAGTGGGGTGTGCACCAGGATTCAGCTCTGAGCCCACTGCTGTTCATATCGGTGACGGACTACAATACCACACAGATCAAAAAAGTTACTGTATGCAGACGGTATGGCATTAAAGGCAGACTCTGAGTAAATGATACGGGAATGGATTGCAAAACTGAAAGCATATGGTATGGAATGGAGTACAGATAAGACAGCTATAATGTGACCAAATGGTGTTCAGAAGAAGCTGAGAATTGAGATAGAAGAGCAAATAGTGGAACCATTAAACAGCTTCAAGTATCTCGGCGGTGTGGTTGAGGAGAAGGGAAGTCTGAATGAGGAGGTCAAAGTTAGAATCAGAAGGGCTGTAGCCAATCAGCACAGAGTGTCAAGTGTAGTCAATGACAGAAGAATGCCAAGGAAGCTAAAAAGTAAGGTGTACATAACAGTGGTGCAATCAGTACTACTGTATGGTACAAAAACTGGGCAGTAAAGATAAAGCAGTTGAGGAAGCCAGAGGTGACAAAGATGAAGTGCCTGAGATGGGCAGTGTGATGCATACTGTAGGACACATGAAAAAATGAGGACATAAGAGCAGATACCAAAGTAGCTCAAACGAGTTAAAGTGAACAGATTACGGTAGTTTGGGCACACATGCAGAAGACAAGATTTGGGACAGACAGGAAGAAGGCAAAAGAAAACAAGGGCATCAAGCAAAGAGGTGGACAAATTGTGTGAAAGACAGTCAGGCATGAGTGTCAAAGAAGGCAGAAGAGTTAATGTGAATAGAGAGAGAGACAGTAATAGCTGACATAGCACCCTGATCCAAGCAGAAAATGGGAAAAAGGGGGCTGATAATGTTGATGATGATGATGATGATGCAGTATGGAGGCAGAGCTGTTGTGGTTTCTGACGTCATAAGAGAAAGGTTGTCTAATTAGTTTATCTGCTGGGAGGATTAGGTCTGGCTGACTAGGAGATTGAATGGTTGGGATCCTAATAGAGTATCAAACTTTTATTGAACAGGGAGCCATTTTGCCTTCTTTTTTCACTCTTTTACAGAGGTGCTCCTTTTTATTTATTTATTTTTTAGCTCCTCAGTAAAGTTGAGACTGGGTAATAGATCTACAAATTTTAGTGTTTATTGCTTGAATGTGTAAGGGTTTATTTTTTAGGCTGACTGATGCTACTGGGGGGTTGTATTCAAATTGGGAGAGTAGAATGTCTTCACCCAGTGGCAGTTTGTGGTCCTGGTTAAATAAAAATAAAAAATAAAGAATACTGACATTTCAACTTAGAAAGCCAGACATTAATTATAATTTAAAAAAATAAAACCATTTTCCTTTCTGACCTTCATGTTGCATTCTGTCGCACATGTGCCAAGTTCTGAGGAAATTTAGGGGAAAAAAAACTGTTTCACTCCATTTGCTGGGCTGTTCTTTAAAACAGCCAATCAGTATGATCAACTTGCAGCTTTGGAATGCTGAATAAGCAAATTATGCCTTATTACATCTATTAATGTTGAGTTGAGAATGCTAGAAATGTTGCTCAGCTTTCAAGTGTCTCACCAGGCTGCAGCATGAAACAATGAGGACATCTTTCTATTGGCTCAGGCTGCCTCATGTAACTGTGGCAGGCTCAGACTAAAAGCAAATTGCTACTGAAACACAAGCAGGGAGGCAAGTGTATTTACTTTTGAAAGAATATTTTTTAGCCATTATTATAAATATCAGTGTATAAAATATTTTTTTTCAAGAATGTGTGTGTGTGTGTGTGTGTGTGTGTGTGTGTGTGTGTGTGTGTGTGTGTGTGTGTGTGTACATATTAGTGCATATGGGGAATAGAAGCATTCAAATGTCCCGAATTTAGTCTCCTATTTTGGGGGTGTTTCTTGGAAAATTTATAGCTTTCTAGCAAATCAGTGAGAAGTGCAGATATTTGATTTTCAGACTTAATAGCCTTCAGAAAAAAAGCACACCACTGCAGTGCTCGTCACATATATCCTTGGAAACATTTGTCACCACAGGGGACTACTATGTTGTTGGCTTTGAACATTAAACTTTAGGAACAACTTATTTTCCTTGAAAGAAAAGAATAAGACTAAATTCCTTTTCTTATGATTTGTGTTCAGGCGATCTTTGGATGAAAACGTTAAAAAAACTCTTAAGATGCATGTCACAGCATCTAGAACCCTATTGACTTCTGGGTGACTAGCAGACTCATGGCCCCTAGCTGAATTCATTTACTACTTCCACTCTTTTTACAATGGAGTTTTGTCTGGTTAGGATGTGTTAAAAGATTAAAAAAGTTAAACTGTGAAAAAAACAAGAAAGCAGTAATTAATCTGGATGGCGTGGGAATGGGATATAAAGAAAAACACAAGTGAGGAACAGTGTGCAATACGGGAACAATATCAACAGGGGCCAATGGAGTCCTTTGCCTAGGGTTCCATTTCACCTAAAGTGGGTCTTGTTGACTGCAGTCAGATAACTGTCTTTTGGCTTCTCCCATTAGGGGTCACCACAGCAGATCACCGGTCTGCAGAATGACTGGCAGTGGAGATTGTTTTTACGATGTAGAGTTGGCAACCTGGCACCCAACTTTCACAGAAGGCACACGCACAAAAGCATGCACCTATCTGCATGTCTTTAAAACTCACTCACTCTGCACAGAAGGCACTCCACCTGAGAATCAAACCAGAGAACCTATTGCTATGAGGTGACAATGCTAACCACTGCACCACTGTGACCGACCATTGCAGTCAGATAACTGTGGTGTTTACATTATGTGAAGTGGCTATATTGAGGTGGTCTGTGGATGAAAGTGACTGACACCATCTGTTTGATCACAGGCAATGGCAGTTGACATGTAATAGAAAGTTAACTGTTTTCCTTGTACAGTCAAGGTGTAAGAAGACGTTAAGTAAGGGGTCAAGCCAAATGCCAAGCTATTTTAAACAGCCACTGTTTTCTATGAAGGTGCTGTGGTTGCAGATATACATATTGTTTTTTGTGTGTGTTTTTTTATTTCTGTTTGGTGCCAAAAAATCATGCAGTTGATTTTGTTGGAGTTGAAAGGAAGATTTTTAGATCTAATGGATTAGGGCTAGGAAATTTGCCTGCAGGTATTTCGGGAGGTTAGGTACTAAGCTGTTTGTGAAAAACAGTACATTATTATCAGAGTAATACAGCAGAAGGAGATAAGGTAAACAAAGGGTGTGCATATAATATTCCTAAAAGTACAGTTGTGTACACTTACCATAAATGTAGATGTTAGAGTGTCTTCACTGTTGCAGTCATCACATTTGGGTTATCCCAACTGGGGTAGGCCTCGGCCGGCCTGAATACCAGAGACTTATTATTTCTGTGTTGGTTGCTGTTGCTTGAAGACTGATGTCAGGTTGTCAGGGGTATAAAGGAAGGCAGCCAACGCTATTACATCAGTTTTTCTTGCCCGAACCAGTCAGAAGCCCCCAAAATAGGAGGCGAGGCTCTGGTGGCAGGACCTCACCAGTGGAAAATAAATACCAATATGTCCCTTCTAAGGAAGGAGAACAACAAGGAAGAAAGGTAATAAAAAGAAAAAAAAGGGGGATGGAGGGAGAGAAACTAGGACTGCAACAGTGAAGACACTCGAACATCTACATTTATGGTAAGTGTACACAACTGTACTATGTTCTTCATGTTTCACTTTTGCAGTCATCACATTTGGGTAGATTCCCAAAGCGGATGAAATGGGTGGAGGCAGTCAAGGAAGCTAGGGGCTGGCTAGCATGCCCTGCAAGACTGCAAAGGCAAAACCTGCCCTGGATTTAGGGTGTGAACAGATGTCCAGGTGGCAGCCTCCAGGATGTCCCTGGTGGGCACCCCTCTGAGGAATGGTGCAGAGGTGGAGGCTGCTCTGTTGCAGTGGGTCCTAACCCCCTTGGGGGAGGCTTGCCATGCTGCATGTAGCAAAAATGGATGCAGTGAGCTATCCATCCGGCAATGGTTTGCTTGGAGATGGCTTTGCCCTCTGCCCCTGAAGCAAAGCTAACCAGCAGTTGATCAGATTTTCTGAAGGATTGAGTCCTGTCAATATAGTATCTGGGCTGTCTGTGCACATCTAGAGAGTGCAGAATCCTTTCCCCCTTGTTTTGAGGGTTAGGAAAGAAGGTGGGCAAATGGATGGATTGGTTGAGAGCCACACTGGATACCACCTTGGGCATAAAGGATGGATTAGTTCTGAGGGACATCCTTTCTGCATGGAAGACGATGAAGGGTTCCACTGCCATGAGTGCTTGCAGCTCAGAGACTCCTCTGGCTGAAGTGATGGTCAGGAAGAAGACTGTCTTCCAGGAGAGAAATTTTAGCTATGCAGAAAAGCTGGTTTGAATGGAGGCAGGGTGAGCTTTTCCAAGACAAAGTTAAGGTCCAAGCTGGTGTTGGTGCCCTTCTGGGGGGCCTCAAGTTGTTAGCCCCTCTGAGGAACTGCTTGATCAGAGGGTGTGAAAAAAAGGCTGCTCAGTGGGAAAATGTGTGGAAATAGCAGAGACATGAATTTTTATAGAGGAGAAAGAGACCACTGTGTAGTACGTCAGCTAAGTAGATGAAAGGGATGGATGGCTGTGCCATATTGGCTCCCTTAGCCTGGATCCAGGTACAGAACCTTTTCCATTTATTTTCATAAGACTTTCTGGTGCTAGGGCATCTGGCCTCTTGTTTAACATCCAGAACCTGTTTACTGAGGAAGACAGATTGGTCAGGGGTCAGGTCATAAGCCAAGCTGCCAAACTGAGTGTCTGCAATTGGGGGTGTATGAATTCCCCTGCCCTCTGCGTTAAGAGGTTGGGAACCTGAGGAAGATTCCATGGGGGCAGTGGAGACAGGCTGCGGAGAAATGGGGTACCAGTGCTGTCTGGACCAGTCTGGAGCTATGAGAATGGTCCTTGGTTTTTCCTCCCTTATTTTGATCAGTACCTTGGGAATGAGAGGTAGGGGAGGAAAGGCATAGACCAAGAGGTTTACCCAAGTGAAGGACAGAGTATCTACTTTCCATGCCATGCAGTGATGCTCCCTGGTGCAGAATTTGTTGAGCTGATGGTTGGTGTAGGAGGCAAAGAGGTTGACCTCCGGGGTTCTCCATTTCTGAGTTATTAGTAAGAAGGTGTTTCTGTTGAGCTGCCACTCGTGCAGGTCCAACAGTTTTCTGCTTAATTGGTCTGCCAGGGAGTTGAGAGAACCTCACAGGTGTAGATGCATGGAAGAGGATGTGAACCAAAGGGTCATGGCCAGCCTGCACAGCAGGTAGGAGTGAGTCCCTCCCTGCTTGTTGATGTATCACTGTGGTGTTGTCTGTTTTGATCAGGAGAACCCCTGGAGAGAGAAGGGGTTTGAAAGCTATCAAGGCCTGTTGCACAGCCATCATCTTTTTTAGATTGATGTGCAGGGGGTGTTCTGGGGGTTCCACTGGCCCTGTATGCACCTGCTGTTCAGGTGTGCTCCCCAAGCGTAGTCTGGTGCATCTGCGGTGAGGGTCTGGGCAGTGGGGTGTGGGGAGAAGGGCAGTCCCTTGTTGTGGGAGCAGGCTGTTGCCCACCAAAGAAATTCCTCTCTCAGGCCAGGAATATTAGGTAAAAGAGTTTCCAGAGCTTGAGAGTGTTGACACCAAAGGCTCTTAGGTACCATTGAAGTTTCCTAATATGCAGTCTGGTATATGGAATAAGGAGTATGCAAGATGCCATTAACCCTAGGGCTTGCAAGATTTCCCTTGCAGAAAGCTGGGGCCTGGTGGCCAGTTGAAAGAAGTAAGCTGATAGGAAACTTTGTTTCTCTGGTGTTAGGCAATCCATCTGGGATGCTGTGTCCAGACTTGCTCCCAGGAAGATTATCCTCTTGGTGGGTACCTGTTTGGATTTCTTTTCATCGATAGTGCACCCTAAGGAGGTTAGTAGGTAACTTACAAAGGCCAGGTCTTTGAACAGCTTTTCCTGGCTGTCTGCCTGAATAAGGCAGTCATCTAAGTAGGGATAAATTTGAATATTTCTTTGTCTGCAAAAAGCAATGGCCGGAGCCAAGCATTTTGTGAAAACTCTGGGAGCAGTAGATAAGCCAAAGGGAAGTGCAGAGAAAGGAAAGTGCTGAGATCCTGTCCTGAAGCAAAGATATTTTCTGCAGGACTCCCTGATGGGAATGTGGAGGTAGGCCTCTTTTAGGTCCAGGATGACTAGCCAAGCGTCCTTGGAAAGCATGGGTAGTAGCTGCTGAAGGGTGAGCATTTTTAATTTTGGGATCACCAGGAAGGTGTTTAGAATGGACAGATCGAGGATGGGGCACCAGGTGCCCTCTTTTTTAAGTACCAGAAAAAGTCTGGAGTAGAAGCCTTGGCCTATCTGCTCTACAGGAACATGTCCTACTGCTCCCAAGGAGAGCAGGGTATGGATTTGCTTTTGAGCCTCTGCCCACTGATTTGGTGGTAGATCTGGGAACCCTCCGGTGGTTGGAAGGGTGTGGAAAGAGAATTTGTACCCCTGTAACACAATGTTCAGAACCCATTGGTCCTTGGTAATGGTGGCTCAGGTGCTTGAGTGAAAGGACAGTCTTCCTCCTAAGGGTATGTGATGGTGGGCAGAAGCGATGTAGGGAGGGGGTGAGTCATTGTGAGTTTTTGCCATAAGGGGGTAGCTTAGAACTCCCTGGTTTTCAAATGGAGGCAATCCACTGCTTAGATCTCTGCAATCCATGGGACTGCTGTCTTGGAGGTCTGTTGCCATGGAGTCTAGGCTGGCCCTGTTTACTAGGTGCAGGAAAGGACCAGTGCTGGGAAGGAAAATGCCTGCTGAACCTAGGGGAGTGTACCTGTAAGAAATCTTTAACAGTCTGCATAGATTTTGCTTTTTCTTCCATCTTTTTTAACACCTCTTCTGCTTTAGTACCAAATAAGTTATCTTTGTGCAAGGGTGCATCCAAGAATTTTGATTTGACATGGTCTGGCAAGGGTTGTTCCTTAAGCCATGCATGTTTTCTAATGACAGATCCAGTAACTGCTGCCCTGCAAGAAGCTTCTAGGGTATCAAAACCGCAGTGCAAAGTGTGTTACTTGACCAGCAGAGTGCATTAATTCCTGTAAATCTTTATTTTCTGCCCAAACAGGAAAGGAGGTAATTTTTTGTTTAAGGAGTTCCAGGGTATGTTGCCTATATTTAAGCATATGGAACTGACAATTGAGGGCCCTGATAGCAAGAGTAGCTGAGGTGTATACTTTTTTACCCCATCTGTCCAGTGCTCTGGAATCCCTGTCTGAGGGGGTGGGATTCTTAGTTGAAGCAGATTTAACCCCTTTTGGGCCTTGAGTAATGACCTCAGGGTCTGCTGTTGGGTTTTTAAAGAGATATTTGTGAGAGGCAGGGACACTTAGTACCGGTCTGGTTTTCTGGGAGCAGGAAGGAGGGCATCTGGAGTCAAGCAAGATTCAAGGAAGACATCATCTACCACATCTAGGACTGGGGGGATGGCTAAGGGCTTGTGCTGTGGAAGGTCCAGGAACTGTCTGAGTCTCTTTTAGACTGTGGGTAGTCTTGACTCTCCCATTTGAAATGCTCCCTTAAAGTATGCAGGGTTTCTCCAAAAGAAAAATCCTCTGGGGAGATGCTGAAGGAATAGATTCCTCTGCATCAGAATCCTCATATGTAGAGAGGGGCTCCATGTCTTCATAGTCAGAAGCATCAGATTCATCTGACTCTTGTTCAGACAAAACTTCTGGAGACAGATCTCTTTTTGAGGAAGTGGCTTGGCCTCCCCTAATCAGCATGATAAAGTCCTCTGACATTCTAAGCATTTCTGACTGAGGCAAAGGAGCAGGCGCCAAGGAATGGCTGGAAGGCAGCTTCTTGGGAGGGGGGGGTTCAACCCCTGGGCCTACGGAACTCGGTTGGTTTAGAAAGAATGGTAGCCATGAAAGAAAGCGTCATTTTATGTCTGGATTCGGTGTTGCGAAGGACTTCCTTGGAAGCCGGTACCTACACAGCGGTTCCAGACCCATCCAAGGTAGAGACAACTGCCAGATACTTAGACGAAGAAGAGTTCTGCGGCATACAAGAGTCCAAAAGGTTCTCGGTAGAGGCCTGCGAATTAACTGAAGTGGGCATCAGGGGCTGCCAAAGCACCTCACTGAATTCCGGAGAATTGACGACCATCTTGGAGGAAGCGTCGTCGGAAAGTTTAGTCCTGTGCAGCCTGTCTCTGTCTTTATCTTTATATTTTTTCGGAAGGTCTGCTGTAGGATGGCTTATGGAAGCCATATCAGAATTTGAGGACTGTAAATGGAAATATCTGGCTACAAAAAGGGCCCGACGATGAATAGTTCTGGCGTTAAAGCACAGAACCGACAATGAGGGATGTCGTGATCTGGGCCTAGACAAGTGACACAGTAGGAATGAAAGTCCTGGTGTGGTATCTGCTTTCCACAGGCAAGACAATTATTAACTTTTTCTGACATCAGTTAGTGCAAGAAAAAAAGATCCCCACCGGGGTACTTAGTTTTCGAAGACTTCAACTTCAATTTGGAAACGAAACTCAGGTAGCGGCTGACTGACACTCATGTGAACTGCTTCTGTTTCGGGCTCCATGACAAGAAAGACTGATGTAATGGCATCGGCTGCCTTCCTTTACACCTCTGATGACCTGACGTCAGTCTTTAAGTGACAGCAACCAATGCAGAAATACTAAGTCTCTGGTATTCAGGCCACCCAAGGGCTACCCCAGCAGGGATAACCCAAATGTGATGACTGCAACAGTGAAACACGAAGAACATCTTTGTATATCACAACATTATTGAGGAGTGAAAGAAAAATAAAACGGAGAACTGCGATAAGGGCTTGTGAATGTAGGAGCCAATCAGGTCCCATTTCTGCTCCCTGCCCTGATCCCACTTATACGATTTTATCTTTTTTAATTTCAAATGTAGCAAGCACTTGCTACAGTTTACATCCTGCAATGAGTGATAAGGCACTGTGGTTTTAGTAAAAAAAGAAAAGAAAAAAATGTTTTTTTCTTTTAAACTGGAGTAAACTGTTAGTGACAAATTAAGCAAGCAGTTGCTATAGTTGCCACATAAGGAGAGATACACTGTTCAGATTTGACCATAAATGCAATACCGGCTTTTAAAAGCAGGTATGCACTAAAGAGCAATCTGAACTGGATGGATGATCATGTCCCCTAATGTTTAGACCCAGAGTAGTTAAACCTTCCATCCCCACAGCTACACTACTGCAATCATACACTGAATTCAGATCAGAATTTTAAAAACATCTCAAATCCAAAACAAAATATACATGTTTATTTACCTCCCAAATTACCGACATTTATGCCTTTAAGCTGCAGCCTTACTCAATTAACTGTTCCCAAAATATATTTAATTCAATTAATAACCTTACTACCATTTAACTTGTTCCTCTTTATTAAATAGATTCCTATTATATACATTTTGAATATTTACCATACTTATATTAACTTCATCTCTATTCATAAACTCTAAGGTAAGTACCATACATGTATTCTTCAATCCTAAGATTATATTTTCACATTTGTTAAGATTTATTCATAGGTTTACAGGTTCATAGTACAGACTTCAGTCTAAACAATTGTTTGTTGCATTGATGTTTGTTTGTGTGACCAGTTTTTGAACTGTTTAACCTGCAGTTTAATAAAATGTATTATGTTTGATCTTAGCAGGCTGGCCAGAAAATCTGGATCAGTCCTTCCCAATGGAAAACAAATTTAAACAAATAATTAACCCACAGAATGTACAGTGCATCTAATAGTAGAAATGCAAGTGAAGCAACTGATGATGAATTCCTGAATTACTGGTCAAGGATGATTTTCATTTCAAATTTAATATTTTCAAAAATCTCAGCTTTTGTATTATAAATAGAATCTTCATGCTTCCAAACATAAATATAAGTTATTTTACTATACTTTTAAGTCAACATTATTTACACATGGACTTCCTCAATGGCTGCATACTGAGTAACAGCTTAATTCTAGCTCTCACAGGATGAAATCAGAAACTTAGCAGAGAAAGCCAGCAGACCTAAATTTCTGGGTAAATTTCAGTAACTGGCTAGTAAGTGCACTGCTTGGATGCCAGACTGGGAAAAGTACTGCAGTTGTTCACCAAAAGGCAATGCAAGCTCCAGACATGACTTCCAGTAACCTAGGAGAAAGTATAAGGCAACTGCACACAGACCTGATTAAAATAAACAAAACAGTGACGTGTTCATCAACTCAAACAATAAAAGACTGGAAAAAATTTGAAGAACCTTTAAACAGGTATTCAGGTAAGGAGTTTAAGACTGCGCAAAAAAAGATGTTTCAGAAAAATAATATGTTGGGAAAACCTGAGATTTTCTGCTGTACCAGAGAAGCTGGAAAGAACAGACTGTATTAATTTTATGAAAGCACAAATAAACAACTGGACTGGTATTCCACAACAGGAACTGTTAATTGAAAGGGCACATTGTGTGTATGCTCCAAACCTAGCTATGAGAAAGCAACCTGGACCTTTAATAGTAAAGATGCAATCTTACTAGCAGAAGGAGTTGATTCTGACAAAACTGGCAGAAGGACAAAGTATTAAAAGTGGTAGGCAGCAGTATAGTTGTGGAGAATGACTACTCGTTGTACACCAGGCAGAAGAGGAGAAGTAAATTTATTGCATTATTCACGGAATGTCGAGAAGCAGGAATGAGATTCAAACTGCTGTACCAAGCTATCTTTAAAACATTTTCCATGGAGGGACAAAATAATTTTTTGATGAAGTACATGCTAAGGAAGAAATGCAAGTTTGTCCAACAAAAAGTGAGTTGTGAAACAGGAGGAGATTCTGCTTCTTGTTCTTTTGGTAATAAAGACCACAGAGAGACTGTCAGTGAAACCTTTCCAAAGTTTCAATGGAAAATGCTTGAGAGAAGGAAAAAAACACAAGACTCAACTAGAAGAATTGATGCAGAGACAGGATTTGGGAAATGGAGATGAACAGGAATAAAACCGGTAACTTGGAAATTGGCAAATGTGGGATTACAAAACAATAATTACATTTGTGAAACATGATAGAACAAGAAAACCTGGAAACGTGGGACATTCCTGGACTTTAAACTTATAAGAGACTCATACCCATACTCATAAGCATATACCCTACTTAATTTCATTAATGTTTGGGAAAATACTCAGGAGTGGGGAATAGGAGGGAGAAAGTTAAGTATAAGTAAAACATTTTTTTCTTAATGGTACTATTTTAATAGTGCATGATTTTCTTTGCCAGCTACAAAGTAAAATGTTCTCAGTTATTTTTAAGTGTAATGGGGATACTAATGTAAATAGATGCTCTTTTTTATCTCTCTTTTTCTCTCTGTTCAGTTTTAAGAGATGTAGGCACTGCAATGTAAAAAAAAAAAGAGGAAGAAAAATCTGGTTAAAAGAGCACTCTTGCATAGGGGAATGGCTGGGTTAAAGCCCTTAACTTAAACTAGTAACACGTTTTAAGAGAAAGCAAGTAAATGAAAAAGAATATTAAATATTCTACGGCTTTTTTCTAGTAAATAAATGAATGCTTGGCAATTTTGTGTCTGAATCTCACATCTCTAGGAGACAATCTGATAAAGAGAAATGGCTTGGAGAAAATCTTTTCTGAAAGCACTCAAGTGTTTTCCCAGCTGAAAGAGCTATAAAGATAAGACAAGGCCAGACAGCACTTAGTAGAAGCACAGGCTGCACCATGCATCTTAGCATGGATAACCTTTCTTTTAGGTTATCTCAAGTCTGTACGGCTATCAGTTTGGAACGTTTGTTCCTACTAGGAGGGAAAAACTTCAATATTTGAAAATGCACATAAATTTGTGTGTTATGGTTTTAGGGTGTGTTGTGGATGTGTTTTTTTTGTTTGAAGGTTTTCAATAAAACAAAACATTCTGGAAGATGTGAGATATGCTCAAATAAAGAGGACAAGAAGCAACTGTATTAAAAATTAACCTGCCAAACAGCATATGCATGTAACACAAAAGCTGTAACTAGACATCTAACAAAAAAGTTGTTCTACATAAAAGGTGGGAATAATAACTTCTTAATACAATGATGATTTCTGTAATGTCTTTAAATGTCAATGGTCTCACAGCTAAATACAAAAAGGAAAGAGTAGTAAACTATATTAACTGAATGAATAAAACCAGGCCCAGAAACACAGCAGAAGATGGATGGCACCAATAAAAGCACAACTTTCAATAAAAATAATGAAATTAAAATTACATGGTGAGACTGGTGGAAGGTCAAGTAACAAGGAGAGACTGGGATTTTGGTTGCAGGGCTTTAAGGAGAATAACAATAATCATAGAGAATATTATATTCGTAAAGTAGCAGTAAATATTCTAAGAACTAAGCCAACACAGGAATAGAGAAAGGAGATTCTGATAGGTATGACTGCAATTAGGTATACAGACAATAGGTAAAAGGGGGGGGTGAAGCTTATTGGAGAAAACTCGCAAAGGAACCAAGGTATTGGGAGCAAATAACCAGAGAGAAAAAGGTAACAGAATGGGAATACACCAAGAATTTATTTGGACTGCAGGCTAGAGACTGCCTTTCCTATCAAAGACTATTAGACTATAGGCAAAGAGAAAAAAATAGGGGTGTCCTAAATGAAACAGCACTGGTAGAGGTTTTAGTAGAATCTAGAATAGAAGCTGATGTTAAAAAAGGAATAATTAGTACAGCATACAAAACACTGCATGATAACTATAAGAATCAGTCAGAGGAGGTTACAAAGGATTTGGAAGAGAGACTGGATAAGCAACTCACAAAGAATCAATGGGAGGATATATGTATGTACAGCTTCCAAATATGCAAGTCTAGAAGATTTAGGATCTTTGCTTGGAAGTGTTTACATGGGTATTTTTATACCCCAAGTAGACTCCAATTATTTTTTCTTCAGGTACACAACAAATGTTGGAGGTATGATGGAGAAGAAAGAGGTAACTGGGAACATATTTTCTGGGAGAGTAATGACTTGGCAGACTTTAAAGATTCCCTGCAGACTACTCTGTCAGAGATACCGGATGAGCAAATTGGTGTAACTAAGGAAATTATTTTTTTTTAGCTATGATTCAGAATCAATTGCTTAGACATAGAAAGGTCTTGCTGAGTCTAATTATGGTGGCTGCCAAAAAAGCAATTACTAGAAAATGGATATCAGAGTGTAAACCAATTTTACTAGAAGGAACAAATACATTTACAAAGATAAAACAACTGGAATCTTTAGAAAATGGTTGGAGAAAATTACATAGGAAACTAATGGGAATTGAGGGAAAAATACATGCAGAGGAGGAATGAGGTTTATAAGAAGGCAGGATTTGAAAGAGCTAAATAATGTTTGCCTGACAATGACTGGACAGATTATAAGTAATGTATAATTGTCTGCAACTACAATTGTGTCAACGTGGTTTGTAACGTATAATGTTTGCAACTGAAATTGTGTAAGTATGGTTTGTTTTCAATTATATAAATGTAAGACTGCCTATGTCATACATGATAATTTAATAAAGATGTTTCTTGTTTCAAAAAAAAACATTACTTATACAGACATGCATGGAATATTACCCACCCTCCCCCGCTTAGGGTTGTGGTCATCATTGCCTTCCATGGGTCACTCCTTTGTGTGCTGTGAAAAGAGACAGATTTTCAACCCAACGTGGAGACTTCAGCTTATGCAGAGATTCTGCTGACCAAGCTTCATTCAGCATTTTCATTTTCTTACCCCTTGTTGTAGAGCCTTTGAAAACTCCCACCAGTACCAATTCTTTTAACCATTTTAACTCACAAAGAAGGAGCTTCTGTTTTTTAGGAACACTCTCCATACTCACAAATATGTCATCTCAGCAAAGGTCTTCAAATTCCAGTTCCAGCAACTTCTAACCCCTTTTGTAATTGACAGATCAATCACACATTCATGCTTAGTCTTCACCTCTTGCCCACTAGCTTTAAATATTTTCAATAAACTGCAGGAATCATTGCCTCGCAGCGTTTACCTACAGGCAATTAAAGGACAACAATGGGATTCTATTACAAATGCTTAACCTCTCTGTCCTTTGTCTCCCCATTTACTGTCCCTGCTATGAATAAACAATACAGCGTTTAAAATATTTTAAATCGACGATTTCTCTCCACTAGAACTGTACCTTACTGTACTTTGGTAGTTTCACTTTCAAAAAACTTTTATCCCGCCCTGGAAAAGCTTGCTGCAGTCTCCATTTCACTGATGTCATCAAGGCCAATGAATAAAGGTAGTTTTCTGGCCGATTCCTTCTCCAAACTGACATCACCACGACCATCCTAAAAAAACGCCCATGCTGTGATGTCACAGCTCCCTGGTCCTTCCTTTACCCATACAGAAAGTAAAGGCTAGAACAAGGAAACAGTACATGAGTTAAGTTTCCTGCTGTGAGCTGTCATTCACAGCAGGTGACAGCTCAAATTACCCTTAGTACTTTGACAGCTAAGGAAGTTAGGTATGAAGGGGGATAGGAGATGAGTCAAAGTAGTACAATTCAGGCTTCACAAAAGACTGCAATTTAGCCATTCTAAAAGGAAGCAGCAGTAAAAGGCACCTTGAAAGTCTGTTCTGTGACATTTGTACTGTTTGTGTTTTAAGTAGTCACAGAACGGCATGAAATGTTACCTAAAACTGACTGAAAGACAGCAGTGTATGCATGCAAAATCAATGCAGTGAAAGGAGCTTTAGGAAGAAAGAGTCCTGCGTGATGTAATTTTTTTACAAACAAGCACTGCATTGTTGGATACCTATTGGCAGAGTAAACAATAAGAATTAATTCAAGATGCCAGACCCCATCTGGTCAGACTCAGACAATACTTATAAAAATACTTAAAAACCTGTAAATAGTCCCAGAGTGATGATACAAAGTAGGAAACACCAAACCATGATGAAATAAAATGTTTTTTGAGTCTGTGGGTGTGGTTCTCCTTTAAATGATTCCATGGGATTACATCTTTTTATCTACAACTTAGGAATACTGAATTTGTTCCTACACATGAGCTTGGAATTTATGTTTAATGTTTTCTGGTTACTGCTGTAAAACTTTATAGCAGTATGCTTATTTGGCATATGCAACAGAGTAGCAGTTACAAGTTATAAGGCTTTCCTTATGATTTCCTTGCTATTAGAAGTCTGGCTGTGTGGTCATGACTTATATAAATGTACCTGACAATTTGACTAGTCAAAATACAATCAGCTCATTATTTTCAATTCATCCTTCCATGATGTTTTATACTACTAAAGCTGTCCTCCTAAGCTGTGCTTGACGACATGACATTTTTGTTCAACACCTACTCAGTTACCAAATATTTATAAATGTATTCAATTGGCTAGCTATATGTATGTGTGTGTGTGTATAACTGCCTAAGACTACATTGCTAAAGTTCTAAAGGAGACTTAAGACCATGTTTTTAAATGTGCTTTTTTTTAAAGCAATTTGTCTCTGCTTCAGTATAACTTTAATTTGCAATTTGACCAGAAACATTTATCTACAATACTACAATAATATGCTGCTGTTATGCTGGGAAGATAGAGAGACAAACGCAAACATGACACACACACACACACACACACACACACACACACACACACACACACACACGCACACACACACTCCAACTACAAGTTTTCCTTAAATTGACTCTAAAATGTGACAAAAACTAAGCATTTTCCTACATTGTCAGAAAATGTAATACTGTATATTATCCCCTCTCTTCTTTCTTGTACGATCAGATCATAATAAAAGAAATATATGCTGTAATCAAGACTACGCCACACCACATGTAGAGTAAAAGCAGGACAAACCGATGGGATTTGCCTTACGTATTGTGAGAAGAGGAGATCCAATAATGAGACAGAGGGTTGTTCATGGTATCTGAAATATCCTGTTCACTGTTGGGGTCCCAGATGGAGTTTTCTTTGGAAAACAGGAATGTCAGAAACTGCAGAGAAGAAAAAAAGACAGAGATTAAGGACAGTAAAATAATATCTGACATGAGTTGTGAAGACAGAAGCAATGCATTTACTTAAATGACTCTATACAAAGCTAATATTCCCCTCTTACGTCACGTCTGAGCCAAGAAACAGGAAGACATAGCCTGAATCAAAAGAAGTTACTCTTACAGGCTGTGAACAGTGTTCAGTGTCAGACTCCTTACTGTCGGTAAAGTACTAGATCTAGTCAGCAGCACAGCAAAAAATACTGTTGCACACAGGGCACTTGTCTTCCCTGTATTGAGGATAACAATTTTACGATTTGCTTTTTTGTTGCATTTTGAAAACTCAGTCTATCCCATTCCATTTAGGACATATTTTCCACAGGAAAACTAAGCTATACTACCATGCAAAACAGACTGTTTATGGACATATGTACAGTATTGGATAACACTCAATTTGCAGTGTAAACAGACACACATTACTAAATTATTTACAGATGAGATACCACATAGACTTATAGGACTCTGTTGAATAATTTAAATTATACAATGACTGGCCATTAATATTCGAAAACAAGCACGCTGACTAACCAGCATACCCATTGTAAATCCCAGAATATACCAATGGAAAAAGGTCCAATCACCTGGACTTCTTTCCGTTCGTATATTTCATAATTTTTATTTATTTATTAATTTTTTTTAACAAATAAAAAAAAAAATCTATAGTCCAGACTCCGGACATACCAGAGAGGCAGCATGGAGGAAATGCAAAGAAAATCAGGTACGTTATTTAAAACTAAAGACACATCCCTGATTTTTTTTGCACTTCCTCCATTCTGTCAATCTCTCTCTCCTACCCCTAATGTAGCCGAAACTTTTTTTTTTTAATTAAAAAAAGGAAAACAAAAACGGAGCAATGGAGACTTTCTTTTCTCCATTGCTTCCTTTTCAAAGGATTGATGTACTGGGTATGTGTGGGAACGCAAGTCCCATACGCATGTGCTGTACATCAAAACAATGCAGCAGGATACCACCAGCTGTGGAAGAACAGTACGGCACTGTTATACAAAGACATTAAGACATTATTTAAGAAAATTATTTTTTTTCTTAATGTCATTGTATAATAGCAATAACTGACTCTGTGGTTGTGGTATATTGAATATTTATCCACGGTTGGCTTTATTTAATCACTCTGGCTTCACCCTCATGATTAAACCACACCAACCATGGGTAAATCTTCAATATACCGCACCACGTTGACAGTTACTGCTTAAGTAGAATACTACGTTACAGCAGTAACTATACGGTCACATGTGAGAAGATATGAAACTTAGTGACATCAGCATGCGCCAACTGACCTTTAGCCTGTAGTAAGAATTGTTAATATTATACAACTGTTAGAAGGAAGAGAGAGCAGCTCCTCCATCTTGGCACAGAAGTACATATTGTCAATACAAAACTAAAGGAAAGAGACTCACAAACATCATAGTTTTGAAGGATATCAAACAAATTACACCTCTCAACATCTGAATGGTAAAAATCATAGTAATGCCCCTTAAAAATAACAGTAAAAAATCATAAATCAGATTAGGTTCTTAATTTTCAAAAATCAAAGTTCTTCAAATATTTGACAGCATGTACAGCATGCAGTAGTTAATAAAAACAATCTGTGTATATGCTTAGTTCAGTTACTTAAAAATGCATGCAACTTTAAACAAGTTTAACTTTGGGCAGAACCAGTAAATTTAGGAAGAAAAAGCTAAAATCATGTCAGTTTGCTTAAATTATATCAGTTCAGAAGTTAGATGCTCGGCTGGAGTACCTTCTATGCGGAATCTGCATGTCCTCCATGCATTCATGGGGTTTTTCCTCCCACATTACAAACACATGCATCCGGAGCATTTCTCCCCAGGCCTCTGCTGAAAATTGGCTTTGTTCCAAATCAGGCTCTCCCAGTAAACAAATGTTAATAAAATAAAATAAATAAAAATAAATTATATGGAAGAAAAACAGTCACTATGTAAAACTAACTGGAATGAGGTGTTCAGTGGAAAAAATGCAGATGGAATGTGGAAAGTTTTGAAAGAGAAATTGTTTGAGTGCAAAAAATCAAAAAATGTTTGACATCATGATGTAGGCATACAATATCAGGCAGATATATTTCCATAAGAACAAGATATCTGACTACGGTGAGAGAGAAAAAATATAAGAAATGGAAAACAGGTTGAACTACAACTTTGAAAACTGAAATAAACATGCTGGACAAACAGGTTGAGCATAGTGTGAGACAATATCAAGAAAATTTTGAAGAAAATTTATATAAAGACACTGAGCATAATAGGAAACCTTTTTATAGATACATAAGTTGTGGAAGGAGTAAAGACACAAACTGATAAATTATGTGCAGATTCTAAAATTTATTCTCAGACACAGCAGGTTACAGATATATTTACAAGATCTTATGCAAAACAGTTTGGCTCCACAAAAGGGGTGGTAAGTTGTCCTAGTGACATCCAGGTAACCCCAGACACTGGAATCAAATTAGATTATATTGAAAAGTGCACAAACTGGATCCAACAAAGCACAGAGAGGAGATGGAATTAGTAACAATGACCTGAGAACACTTCAGCAAGAAGTTGCAGTACCATTACATCTGTTATTCACTAGGTCATATAAATATGGGAGATTCCTCAAGAATGGAGACATGCGCTTACTAAAACTGTTTTAAGGGAAAGGGGAGTAGGACAAACCCAGAATCATATAGACCCTTAAGTCTACTTTCATGTTGTGGAAAAATAATGTAGAAGGTAATACTGGATAAGTTACTGTCAGACCTGGATAGGGTGGGACTTTAAACCATATATCAGCATGCATATTTTGAAAACAGATCCATTATCACCTGTAACATGATGTTCTATAACAATATAACAACAACTATGAATGAAAAATTGTGCTGTGATGTAATTTATACAGCTTTGACTTCAGCATTTGACAGGGTCATACACACAACACTGATCAATAAATTAGTATAACTAGGTATTTTTGTACTCTTGACAAGATGGATAGCTGCATGGCTTACAAATAGGACATGGAAAGTATCATACAGCAACTGGACAGGCGGAATCCTTGGTTACAGTCAGGGTGTCCCACACGGCTCTGTCCTAAGCCCCTACTTGTTTAGATTGCATCTTTCACACCTAACTTTTTCATCTAAGGTGTTTTACAGTCTATATGCAGACCTGAAATTGGGTAAACTGATTACAGATAAGGCATGTCTGCAAAATAACTTGACTAAATTGACCATTTGAGCACAGGAGAATAAAATGCTGATAAATACATCAAAAACTAAGCATATCAGATCTGATAGGCATAAATTGAAAAGTGAATATTTAATACAGCACACTGTGATTGAAACTGCAGACTCATTTAAGGACCTGGGTATATGGGTAGATTCAGCTATGAGTTTTTCTAATTATATCAACCAATTGGTTAATGATAGTTATAGAACTACAGGTTGTATAAAAAGATTTATAAAGTCTAGGAAATCAAAAATAATGAAGTCATTGTTTGTTAGTTACATTAGACCCAAACTTAAGTATGGAATAACAATATGGAAACCCTATAAGTAAACAAGCATGAATAAACTGGAAATAGTACAGCGGAAATATACCAAGGGCATCCATGGATGTGAAAATTTAAGTGTACAGTGCCTCTTACAAACATCTAAGAGGAGATCTTATTCAGGTATATAGGGCATTTAGAGACAACTACCTCTGGGAATGTTTGGGGTTATCGAAAGGTACTAGAGAATCATCAGACAACCAATGTAGAATATTCTACAGGAATGAGAAGTGCACTAATTGGTTCTCTGACAGAGTAGCCAATGCATGGAACAGACTACCAAATTACATTAAAGCAAGTACTAGTTTAGATATTTTTAAGAGCAGCCTGGACATTTGTTATGGGAACAAGTGTTTTGGTATACTGTCATGCTAGAAGGGCATTAATGCTCATGCTTGAAATAGCTGTGTGTATGTATGTATGTATAGGTTGTATCCTGAATTTTAATGCTGAAAATGCTATTTTTAAATACAGTTTCCAAAAAGAATGAAAATTTCACTTTTATGCAGAAATGCATAGTCGTTTAGGTTGGAAGTCATAACACCATACACATTTATGGCTCTGAGCTACAGAGCTGTATAGCTTTTATATTTCTTACTCTGAAGAGAACTTGATATATACGCCTTTATTTTAAATTGATTGCTTTGCAAATGCTGCAGTTTGCCAGTTTCTAACATATATTCTGACCTTCATTTGACCTTACCTACTAATGCTAATATAGCTGCACTTATTCAAAGATTTTATTTTTAGGACAAGACACTTAGATACTCAACCATATTAGCTAATAAACAATAAATTCAATAAGTCGTCTTAAATGAGTAGATGCAAGTCTGCACTTTAAAAAAACATACTTTTTGCTGAAACAAAAGTGTTATTCTTAGTTATGATGTAATAATAGATTAAAGATCTGATTCTAAGGCAGGAGTCAGAGCTTGATGTGGCAGAATTAAAGATGTTAAGATTTGCACTGGGTGTGACGAGGATGGACAGGATTAGGAATAAGTATATTAGAGGGTCAGCCCAGGTTGGAAGGTTTGGAGACAAAGCCAGAGAGGCAAGATTACATTGGTTTGGACATGTGCTGAAGAGGGATGCAGAGTATATTGGGAAAAAGATGCTAAGGATGAAGCTGCCAGGTAATAGGAAAAGAGGAAGGCCTAAGATAAGGTTTATGGATGTGGTGAGAGGGGACATGCAGGTGGTTGATGTGACAGAGCAAGATGCAGAGGACAGGAAGAAATGGAACCAGTTGATCTTCCGTTGGGACCCCTAACCGTGGCAGCCGAAAGAAGATTCTAATATTCTGAATTTCGCAGCATGACCACATTTTATAAGTTTGTGTTTGTTTTGAACTCAACAGCATAAAATTGATCAGCCTTACAGCTATGCAGTCTTTCTTGTGAAAATTACAAAATAATTTTACCAAATTTCTGATGGAAATTTGTGAAGACACTCAGAGAATACACATAGCAGGTAATGTAAGAGATAAAGCTGTTTATGTAAACTTCACCCATCCATCCACATCCTCTTTTACCCATTTTTGAAGATGGGTTCAGAGTGTCACTTTAACAGGGACAATCAACTACAGCCAAGGTGCACACCACTGGTGGCAAGCCCTCCTATGGTTCTTCTATACAACACACAGTCTGTGTCACTACTGGAAGATGAGTCTATATGCATGGAGGAGGGGTTGGTAGCATATTTCTAGTAACAGAATAGTTCAGTATTCTAGAGTATATATGTGACATTTATATCTAATGTAATGCCATCTCAATATCTATTAGGGACATATACTGCATTCCTCATCCTACACTCAAGTCAAACACCCAACCTTTAATAGGAAAAGATCAAGACACAGTTTGTAGACTGCTGCTCTAAAATGCATGTAAAATCTGACTTTCAAAAACAACATGAAAATTACTATATATTAAACTTTCCAGAATTATGCTTAGATGCTTGGGTGCTTACTGCACCAAAGGAAGGCAGTTTGTTCTTAAGGATTTATACTTTGCTTAATGCTGAAGTTGACTGGGCCACACTGCCTTTGTCAGTATAGGGGGTTCTCATGGTGGCATATTTTCAGGGACACTAAAAGTCACTTTTCTGAGAAAATATATACATGTTTTACCTCTGAAGTCATGCCATATCAACATACTACCCACTCTAAAAATAAGTAATAAAACCAAGCCTTGAAAAAGATAAGCATAATGGAGTTAATGCACCCTGAACCATCTAATAGCCACTGAAGCCTTTTCTGGGTCCAAAGAGTTGACATTTCTGAATCAGATCAACGTTTCTACATTAAAAAATACTGGACAATACATCTGGATACTTAAGTAGAAACTGGAATGCTGTAATTTACATGCAAAGATAACAGAAACGAGTCACCATGAGAGAAAACAATATCTACAAATAATGTTGTGACCTGAATTTAGTGTGTGCATTTTCAAGGTGTCAGATTCTAATGGATGAAAACCTACAACAGGCAAAATTATACACACTCATATTGTCCAAGTTACTGGACTATTACAGCCACAAACTTAACTAAGATATAACTCACAAACTTATTTTGTATAAATTGCTAACTCATATCTAGAAGTGCAGCCTTTGCTACTGTGTTGACTTTGCTGCCTCCATTTTACATGTTCTGTTTTCCCATTGTCTGCTCATTTGAACTGATACTGCCTTGCCATTCTACTTTTCTTGCATTTCTACATTTGAATACTTTACATTTTGAAGCATATCAATGATTTGATATAACTGTTTCTCTGTGTACTTATTGTTCAGATGTTGCACATGACCTTTGTACATACATACTCACTGTTTTTCACTGCTGCACTCCTGCATGTAATCTTGAACTGTGGCTGAAAAGGGTCCATCTGGATCAGTCCAGTGTACTAGCCAACAAACTTCAATAAATAAATAAACTGATAATTCTCAATTTCAAAACATAGATTCTGTCTACACTTCATTCATGAAATATCACAAAACAACATCTAACTCATTTTGAATATGTATTACACTCCTAGAATATGCCTCTCCTATGTGACTATAAATAAATTACAGAACCTGTGTACAAATAAAAGCTGTGATGATTTTTTCAAGGGAAAAAATTCAGTTTTCATGCATAGACTACTCCTCCAAAGATGAACCATCTCTGATGTCTCGTGATAAAGAGAAGAAATATTTGTAGGTTGCTGTTAAAATTGCAAAGACCACAAATGGAATCTCTGCAACTGTGAGATGAAATATGTGATTCAGAACATATGCAAAGTCTATGACTGCAGTACCTCAGAGCAGTATGTACAATGTTGTATCTCACACTTTCAAGAGGAAGACAGATTATATTTGTAGTAATGTATTTCAGTTGGTTTCACATACATACAAAACTATCAACAATGCATCTCCACGATCATGTACCTGTGATCAACTGAATGTAGATCAGCTGTCTTTCATGAAAAGACTGTCACATGACCTTTTTTTCTGGGGAAACATCTAATCTTTTACTGTAAGCAAGTGAAGAAGCTCAAAACATTTTTAATTCAGCATGTTTCACACACACACACACACACACACACACACACACACACACACACACACGTACATACAGCCCCTAGGAATCCACATCCATGACTAAACGTGATCAGATCCATGGCTAACTGTGGTCAAGTGACACATATGACCAGTACCTTTCACACACATATTAACTCCAATCCACCAGTTATCACCTGTTGATGGGGTATATTTCAACTGTTTTGACAGTGATCAAGTGAAAGAAATCCTTCCCAAAGTAAAGTATTCTAGTTTCACTTACTCACACATGCATACCAAACACCTCCAGAAATAACTATGATGGAGTGACAGTAAGACAGATGCTTTCAAATTTAGACAATCCCTCTAAATTACATCTTTTCACTAGCTGCACTTCAGCTGTTTGAGTGTCAGCAAATGAAAAACGTCTGCCCAAAGTGATCTAGTCACTTTGTTTTACACTCATAACCAATATCACCCAACTACACACAGGTAGTTGTACCACTGTAATAAAATTTTCTGGATAATATATTTGTCTGACCGTTTTTTTTAAATGAAATAACTTCATCCTATTATAATTTATTCTGCTTGTTTCATATCCGCAACATTCCCATTCAATGATTAACTGTGAACAAGTAAATTTAGATGACTTGTTTCCGCATACACATTAAACTGCTCCCTCCAAACTACAGTCATTTGGTTGTTACATTACTTTCTTCCAAATACAGATTAAAGTACCCCCACCAAATTATCACCATTTGGTTGTACACAACATCAGTGGCAGTTCATGGTATTGGCTGCAGTCCCCCAAACTAAAATAATAAAGAAAAAAGAAAATACTGCTGTTTCAACTAAGAAAGTCGACTATTAATTTTAATTTTTAAAAAAATAGTTGATTTTCTTTCCGACCTTCTGGTTCCTTTCTTTTGCTTGGAACTTCATGCATCTACTGAATTCTGAAGAAATCTAGGATAAAAAAAAAACTGTCTCACTCTATTTGCTGGGCTGTTTTTCAAAACAGCCAATTAGTATGTTCAACCTGTGGTAGCATTGTCACCTCACAGTAAGACGCTGTCCGGTTCGATTCTCAGCTAGAGTGTTTTTCGTGAGAGTGGAACAATGTGAATGGTGTTGAAGGTTGAAGGTGGTTGTGGTAAGGGGCTGGTAACTCTAAAAATAAACTACAACCCAAGTGGACCAGAGTTCTGCTGTGCTGTGAAAAAAACCCGAAAAAAAAAAAGACACAACAACCTGCAGCTTTGGAGTGCTGAATAAGGCAATTACACCTTACTGCTCAATGCTAGAAGTCTAAATCTCAAAATCCACTCACTCGAGGCACTTCTTAAAATGGAGAACATCGATATCTGTACAGTGACTGAGACCTGGTTCAAGGCTGTAGACAGCACCCCTGCATTACCCGGCTATAACTCATACCACACTTTTCAGCCATCTAACCTGGACCAGAACATCAAAGGCGGAGGTGTATCCATATTCATTAAGGATATCCACACCTCCAGGCTAGTTGTGCAGCATAATGCATCCCAGGTTATCCAAGTGCAACTAACTCTGGGCAAAACTGCAATCCAAATTGTAGCTTGCTACAGATCACCCACCATGCCCCAGGATTCCCACTCCTCTTTTCTTGATATACTGGAAAATATTAGGGTTCAACCAAACACCCTAATAATGGGCAATTTCAACTACCCCACCATTATCTGGGAAAACTACTCATGTACCAACTCCTTCGCTCAACGCTTTCTGGAATTAATAAATTCCAATGCCCTGGATCAACTTATCCACACCCCCAACCAGGGGCAACAATATCTTAGACCTAGTCATTACCAACATGAGTGACCAGTGTTCCACACCTGAAGTCAACTCCTCATTGGTCAGATCAGACCATAAGCTAATCACCCTAGATATCCGCATCCCGCACCCACCCACCATTAAGGAAACCATGGTAAAAAATTTCTCCAAAGCCAACTTCATGCTTTTTAAGACAAAAGTGGCGAACTTCATGACACCCATGCAGATGGACAATACAGTTACAACTGCTGAATCCTACACAAAAGCACTCTATAAGCACTTACACGAGTGCATGGATCATGCTATCCCAAACTGAACCAAAATGTTATCCTCCAAAAAAGGAAGCCAATCTGGTGGTCCCCTGGCATAAACAAACTCTACAACAGAAGGAAGAAACTGTTGCAAAAGAGAGTAAAATCCCATGAGTGGAGGAGCTCCCTGGTCAGCCTCAGTAAGAAACTGAGATCCCTTATAAGATTCTCCAAAGCTAGCTATGAAAACAAAGTCACCACTGACTCTTAGGGCAACCACAAAGCATTCTATAGCTATGTCGAGAATCTTGATGGCAACACCCAGATCTGCTCCGAGTTACAGCACAACAGCACGAAAATTACAGAACCAACTGATATTGCCAACATCCTGGTAGATAGGTTCAGTGCTAACTTTACCCCCCTCTCACCCCCTAAAGGATCCATATCTATACAGGAAGAATGCAGAGTCCCTGTAATCACATCTATGCAGGTAAAAGCTGCACTCTCTAAAACCAAAAAAACAGCATCCATGGGACCAGACAACATCTCAGGCTGCGTTTTACATGAACTTCAGAACGAACTGGCTCCCCACCTAAGCACCATGTTCAAACATAGTCTCACGTCAGGCTTTGTGCCCACTGAATGGCACACAGCAACAGTAATCTCACTCCACAAAGGGGGAGTCACCACTGATCCTGGGAACTATTGCCCTTTTAGCCTGACGAGCCTGGTCTGCAAGGCCATGGAACGTATCATCATGGAATTCATAAACAAAGATATTGGTAACCTCCAAACACTGGACCCCCACCCAGTTTGGGTTTGTGAAAGGCAGATCATGCCTTCTAAACCTGACTGACTTCTTTGAGGCAGTCACCAAAGCCATAGACGAGGGTTAGGTGGTTCACACAGCATATCTTGATCTCGCCAAGGTTTTCGACACCATCCCCCATTCTGGAATTATAGCTAAACTCACTAAACTAGGTATAAATCCCTACATCACAAGATGGGTCGCCAACTGGCTCACTGACAGAACCCACACTGTAAAAGTTGCAGACTCCAAATCTGACTTCAAACCAGTGACAAGAGGAGTACCACAGGGTTCAGTCCTGGGACCTCTCCTGTTTGGTATGTACTTCTCAGAAGTACAGACTAACACAGAAGGCCTCTGGCTAACGAATTTCGCAGATGACTGCAAACTAGGAGCCATAGTCGAGTCCCCAAATGATGTGGACATCCTACAGAAGGGACTCACTGACACAGATGCCTGGTGTCAGAGGCATGGCCTCAAGCTCAATGCCAAAAAGTGCATTGTCATCCCCTTTGGTAAAAACTCTGTACCCATGAATTACCACATAAACGGCAGTCTACTTAACGCCAAATGTGTGATAAGAGACCTTGGGACCCAGGTGGACAGTAGTCTCTCCTTTGATAATCACATCCCCACAGTAGTCAGGAAATCCTATGTGGCACACCACATCACAAAAGGGTTCTCATCCAGGAAAAAAGAGGTCATTGTTCCCCTCTACTCGGCACTCATTAGACCCATTATAGAGTACAACGCTCCTTTTGGAATGTACCTCACAAGACATCTGCAGCAGCTGGAAAGGCCACAGAAGTACCTCACAAAGAGGATTACTGGACTCAAACAGATGCTCTACACTGACCGTGTCAAAAAACTCCAGCTTTACTCTGTAGCATATCGCCTACTTCGAGGAGATCTCTGCCTAACATATAAAGCTATGTTAAACTCAGAGCTGTTGGACATGCTACATCTAAAGAAATCCCAATCCCTCCAAGCTACACACTCTAGGGACCTAAACCTTGTCACCACAATAAACAGGACATGCTTGAGGGATAGATTCCTGTCCCAGAGACTTTCTATACTCTGGAACAAGCTACCCATCTATGTCAAGCAAAGTTCCTCATTAGCACTCTTCAAGAAAAATCTTGATGAGTGGGTGGGAAATAGGAAATGCACCCTGGGGATAACTTCTGTGGCTCTGTTTGACAAGGGCACAGGAAATTAACTTTCTTGTGTGGCGTAAGCCAGGGAACCTTGTTGGCTAGGTTTACTTACACTGTTGGGCCGATAGCCTAGTACCTACCTATGAACCTATGAATCCATCTATGCTGATTTCAGAAAGTACAGTTGCGTACACTTACCATAAATGTAGATGTCCGAGTGTATTCACTGTTGCAGTCCTAACATATGGGTTATCCGGCTCCCGGTAGCCCTCAGTTGGCCCGAATACCAGAGTCCTTGGTATATTGGAAGGACAAGCTTTCTTGTGAAACTTCTTGGTGCAGAAGGTTGGAAGGAGATGATTGGTGTGAGAGGACAAAAGATTCACTTGTGGGGTGCCCCAATGATGAGTGATGCGATGGAAAATGTCCTTGTTCAGTTGCCACTCGTGAGGATCCAGAACATGTCTGATCAAATGATCCGCCAAGGAGTTTAGCCTCCCTGGAAGATACTGGGCTATTAGATGTAAGCCCATGGATGCTGCTATGGACCATAGTCTCATGCTTTGTCTGCACAAGGGGTAAGAGTGAGCCCCCCCCCCCGATTGTTGATGTACCACATGACTCTGGTATTGTCTGTCCTGATCAGCAGAGTCCCAGGGTAGAGTAGGTCATTGAAAGCCAGCAAGGCCTGCTGCACTGCCATCAATTCTTTTAAGTTTATGTGCAGATGAATCTGCTGGGTGCTCAAAGTCCCCTGTATGCCCCTGCTTTCCAGATGAGCCCCCCCATGCATAATATCTGAGGCGTCTGTGGAGAGAGTCCGGCTGGCAGGTGGTGGACAGAAAGGCAGACCCTTGTTCAGAGAACAGGCTGTCGCCCACCAGAGGAACTCCATTTGTAGATAGGGAATTAAGGGAAGAATCAAGTCTAAGTCCTGTGTGTGTTGACACTAAAGATTCTTGAGGTACCATTGAAGTTTTCTCATATGCAGCCTTGCATATGGGATCATCAGAATACATGAAGCCATGAACCCCAGTGCTTGCAGGAATTGCCTTGCAGAGAGCTAGGTCATGCTTGCCAAGTTCTTGAAGTAAGCCAAAAGATCTTGCTTCTCTTGAGGGAGGAATACCATCTGGGTGGCTGTATTCAGGCGCTCCCAGGAAAACAATCTCCCTTGTAGAAACCAACCTTGACTTTTTTATGTTGAGAGTGTAACCCAAAGAGGTGAGAATGTTCTTCATGAAGTCCAAATCCTTTTCTAGTTGTTCTGGGAAGTTTGCTTGAATGAGACAGTCATCCAGATAAGGATAAATTTGGATGTTTCTCTGCCTGCAAAAACCAATGGCTGGAGCCAGGCACTTCATAAAAACTCTGGGAGCAGTAGATAAGCCAAAGGGAAGTGCAGAGAAATGAAAGTGTTGCTCCCTAGCCCTGAAGCAAAGGAACTGCCTGCAACCTTCCCTTATTGGGATGTGCAGATAAAGCCTCCTTCAGATCCAAAGTTACCAGCCATGAATCCTTGCCCAGCATGGGTAGTAACTGTTGAAGAGTGACCATCTTGAACTTAGGAATCACCAGAAAAGTGTTTAGAATAGACAGATCCTAAATAGGTCATCAGGTGCCCCCTTTTTTGGGTACCAGAAAAAATCTTGAATAAAAACCTAGGCCTGCCTGATTTGCAGGAACTGGCTCTATAGCCCCCATGGTCAGTAGAGAAGAAATGTGATTTTCTACCTCTGCCCTGAGAGTTCTGGGTATGTCTGGGTACCCTTTCAGAACAGGGAAGGTGTGAAAATAAAACTTGTAACCTTGGTTTACAATACTGAGCACCCATTTGTCGTCTGTGATGGTAGACCATACCTCTGCGAACCTGGCTAACCTTCCCCCCAAAGGAAACCCAGGGCCCGCAGAGGTAGGCACAAGAAGGCCGGAGTCATTGAGAATGCTTGCTTTGGGAAGCTGGCTTAGAACTCCCCAATTTAGCAGAAGAAGAATGCCATTGTTTAGCCCTTTGAGGGGCAGAAGCCTGTCCTCTGGAAGATCTGAAACCCCTAGGCCTAGAGCGACCCTGCTTGCCAGGATCAGGGAAAGACCAATTCTTGGAAGGGTAATGCCTACTGAACCGAGGAGGCTGAACCTGAAGGAAATCTTTTACAGCTTGCATAGATTTCGCCTTATCCTCCAACTTCTTCAGTACCTCCTCAGCCTTATTACCAAAAAGATTGTCCTTGTGCAAAGGAACATCCAGCAATTTAGATTTAACAGGTTCAGAAAGAGGCTGCTCCCTGAGCCAAGCATGCCTTCTAATAACGGAATCAGTGGCTGCTGCTCTGCAGGAAGCCTCCAAGGTGTCAAAACTACAATGTAATGAATGCTTATTAACTAGAGTGGCAACATTCAGTAAGTCTTGTAAATCTTTGTTCTCCGACATGGAAGGAATATTCCCAAGTTTAGCCTTAATAGCCTCCAAAGTATGCTGCTGATACTTAAGCATGTGAAAAAGGCAATTCACAGATCTAATGGCAAGGGTTGCAGAGGTATAGACTTTTTTACCCCACCTGTCCAAGGCCCTAGACTCCTTATCAGAAGGAACAGGGTTTTTAGCAATAGTAGCCTTAACACCCTTGGGGCCTTGAGAAATAGTCTCAGGATCAGCAGTAGGGTTTTTAAAAAGGAACTGATGAGAATCAGGAACCCTGTAATACCTATCCGGTTTTCTGGGGGCAGGAGGGTCAGAATTAGGAGTTAAAGAATTTTCCATTAAGACATCATCCACAACTTCCAAAACTGGAGGTATAGCCAGAGGCTTATGCTGTGGCAAATCCAAAAATTCCCTGATTCTCTTCTTTAAATGAGAATGTCAGGATTTTCCTCAGTTAAGTGCTCCCAAAGGGTATGCAAAGTATCCCCAAAGGAAAAATCTTCTGGAGGGGTGGCAGAAGGGATAAAGTCCTCAGCATCAGAATCCTCAAAGCCAGAAAAAAGTTGAGAATTTCCTTCTTCACCAGCAGAAATACTGGAAACCTCAGAATCTGAGACGGACAAAACATCAGGAGACAATTCCCTAGCCCTCTTGGAAGGGGGAGGATGAGAGCCCCTAATCAGGGAAAGAAGATCACCAGCCATATTTACCAACTAGGACTAAGGCACAGGAGGGGAGGCCAATGCCTGCCTGTGAGAAGGTTTGCGGCTGGAAGGTTTGCTAGCAATCCAGAGGAACTCGGGAGGCCTAGCAACTGCAGACGTATGGCCTAAGATAGTCGGTCTGGTTCTGGTCTCATGTCGAAGAGAAGACGTGTCAGAAGCTGGTGCCTGCATAGCGGCTCCGGACTCATCTGAGACGGTGACAGGCAGATGGTCTGAATTCGAAATAGCAGACTGTGGCATGGAGGACTCAGAAAAGGTCTCATCAGAGGCCTGTGGCTGAAAATCTGCAGACTTCAGGGGCTATGAAAGTGCCTCACTGACTACCGCTGGGCTGACGACCAATTTAACCGGTGCGTCGTCAGCAGATTTAACCCTAGGCCTGTTGCAGTCCTTGTATTTGCATTTCCTAGGTATATCCGAGACCAGAAGATGCTATACCGATGAACTTAGGCCAGACTCCGAAATGTTTATACAAAATCGTAGCTCTACAGCGTATGGTACGCGGGTTAAAGGCGGCAGAGAGATCGCAATTAGGGACGTCGTGCTAAAGGCCCAAACAAGTTATACAATAGGAATGAAAATCACTGTGCGGAATCCGTTTTCCACAGGCAAGACAGTTATTAACTTTATCTGACATTCGTTAAAGCAAGAAAAGAGGATCCCCAACGGGGTACTTATCTGAAGGCGTCTTCAACTTGGTTGTTGGAAAGCAAAAAGAAGATAAACGGCCGACCGGCACTAGTGTGAATTGCATCTGCTTCAGGTTCCATGGCAAGAAAGACTGGGGAAATGGCATTGGCTGCCTCGCTTTATACCTGACGTTCTGACATCAGTTTTACAACCGACATCATATGCCAAGGACTCTGGTATTCAGGTCAATTGAGGGCTACCAGGAGCCAGATAATCCATATGTTAGGACTGACACAGTGAAACTCAAAGAACATCAGCAAAAGCGCTGCACAGTTTTCAAGCATCTCACCGGGTTGCAAGGCAAAGTGTGTGAAGCATTGACAACATCTTTCTCTTGGTTGAGGCTGCCTCATGTAACTAAATGCAAATGGCTACAGTGATGAGTAGGGAGGCAAGTGTATTTTTTATGAGCATCTGTAATCGATGGTCTTGTGTGTGTGTGTGTGTATGTGGGCGGGGGGGGGTGAGATATACATCCCTCAACTTATTTTGCAGAAAGACAATGATTTTTTGTTCATATTTTGGTCTGTTTCTTGTACTGATTGTGTATTTTTTTCTGGCAAGTACATGAGGATTGCAGTCAGTAGCATTTAAATTTCACACTTAACAGCCCTAAGAAAACCATTCTAATCTAAAACCTGTTACTTGAGCAACTTTCTAAGTATATAAAGGTAATAACTGTCAAACAGCTGAGGTTTCCAGTCAAAGTCATACAAGTGACTGTTAACTGGTGGTCACAAGTGTGTGGGTGGGAGGGTGAGGGCATAGATGCTATCAACTGCCCTTGATTTCACTTAGCTTTCCTGATTTTATGCTGCATATTTTTGTCTGTTTCCTCAACGTTTGCATTTTTTCCATGTAAAACAGCCTGTAATATAAGGGCAAAACCTTTCCTTGATTTTGATCCTTTGACTCCGATTACTTTTTATCTTTGTAAAACAACGCTGAGCAAGTAGTGGAAAATTAAAACTAATAAACAAAAGGCACCACCACCTCCAGGCACAAATAAATCCGGTCCAGGCTGGGATAAAAAACGTTTTATTCTCCACAAGTGAGACCAAACGAGTGTTCACAAGCACGCTACTTTTTATCTTTCTCTGATGCTTGAGCTATGTAAGAGGTTGAAATATGAGAAGAATTATTTCTGTGAGGCTGTTATTTATGTGTTTATTCATTTGACTGCAATCAAAGTTCTGCGGTATATAGTCTTAGTCATGCAAGTTAATGTAACTGATGATCGTTTTGTGTGCGTGTGTTGTTAAAATTATGTGAAATTATTATTATTTTATTACCATTCGCTATCAGAACTGTACATAGTCAATAAATGTGGCTATAACCTGCTGGGTGTATGGAATGCTGGTTGGGCTCTGACAGTCTGGCCCAGATGTATATGATAACAAGTGATCACTGGCACAGTGGTACAGCATTATCATTTCACAGCACTTGGTTTTCTGGTTGAGTTGTTGGCTGTGATTCCTTCTGTGTGGAGTCTGCATGTACTCTCTGTCATTATGTAGGATTTATGCAGGTTCTTGGGTTTTCACCCCCAGACCCTCAGGAAGGTTGGTACAATGGTTAAGGTGTTTAGCTTTCAGACACAAGATGTAGGGTTTGATTCTCACATGGGATAACAAAGTAGGCTTAAAATGGTCCACAAAAGTAGTTAACCTAGTACCAACCTATGATGTGTATAATGTATGCCTGTGGCCATTTTGGTTTAACTTTCATCCCAATCTAATACCAGAAAGTCATATAGCAGGTGACGATCTTTTAGAGGGGTGGAGATGGGCATTATTCCCAAATAGTATTTCTATATCCTTGGAAGGGTTTGTCACTTCAGAAGACTATTTTGTTGGCTTTGAACATTAAGCTTTAGCAACAACTTATTTCTCTTTGAAAGAAAAATAGAGACTAAATTCCCTTCCTTACTTGTGATTGGTTTTCAGGCCATCATTGGATGAAAGGGTTGAAAAATCTCTTAAGGTGCACACTACAGCAACTAGAACCCTATGGTTTCTGAGTGCCTAACAGAACACATACCCCAATGTGAATTCATTTACTTACTCCACACTTATTACAATGAAGTTTTGTCTATTTAGGGTGTGTTAAAAGATTACAGGAAAAAGTTAAAAAGGAAGTCAAACTGTGAAAAATATGAGAAAGAAGTAATCAGTCTAGATGGTGTGGGGCTAGGATATAGAGAAGAGCACTGGTGAGGTGCAGGGGGGAGCACTGTGTGCACTGGGGTAGCAATGTGCAACAGGAGCCCATTGAGTCATTTGCTTAGGGCTCTATTTCACTTAAGGCTGGCCTGGTTGATTGCCATCAAATATCTGTGGTGTATATATTCTGCAAAGTGGCTATAATGAGTGGATATTGAGGTGGTCTGTGGATGAAAGTGACAAGATATTATCTGTTCTTTGATCACAGGTAGTGGTCATTGACATGTCATAATACAGTCCCATCCCTGTTTCAGTTAGTCCCACCCATGTGGTTGCTTCCTGCAGCCCTCCCCCCTTTGCCGCCACTGCACACCAGTGAAGTTTCACTGTGATAAAGGAAATGAAAATGTTGAATGTAAACATTTCAGCCTCTTTCCTAATGCGACCACTGCTTGCCATGTCAGTGTTTAACTATGAATGCACTGTGCGTCATCTGGAAACATCCCTCCAACTGCAGAACTGTATAAACAAGCAATCATCAATAAAGAGTGTTTTGTGCTTGCCCATGCAGTTTTAAATCCCCCAGGCCTTGGTCAACCTCCAAGAAGTCTCTTGGTGGTGGTAGAGTAACCAGTAATTTGATTTACATCACTCGTGCAATGTAACTATGCAGTCAGACTTAGAAATAGGACTAGAATGATGATGATTTTATTAAAGTCCTGATGCCTGTTTTTTTTTTTTTGTACCAAGCTAATTATGTTAAATATCTGCCCTGTATTGAAAAATACTAAGCTGATCATAACAATAGACATTAAAATGTTGCACAGTGACAGCTGAGGCAAAACAAATTTTTCTTGACACCAGATGACCAGATGTAATGGCATTACTATAGGCTATCAAAATAACGTGGGACTTGTGATACGATGGTAAGGAGTCATACTACCAATCATATTCTTATTTAAGCCATTACATAAATGGTGTCATGTTGCCTGATACTTTACGAACCACAATACTCTCTGAAATGCACATTTCAGTTATAAAATCATAACTTAGCAATTTACCTGCTCACTGTGTTAACGTGCTTTATTACACGTGTACATCTGTTTTATGTCCATGTCCAGCTTTGCATGTCACCTCTGTAAATGTGCTTTACTACACATGTACTCCTGTTTTATGTCCATGTCCAGCTTTGCAGGTCACCTCTGTAAATGTGCTTTATTACACGTGTACTCCTGTTTTATGTCCATGTCCAGATTTGCAGGTCACCTCTGTAAACGTGCTTTATTACATGTGTACTCCTGTTTTATGTCCATGTCCAACTTTGCAGGTCACCTCTGTAAATGTGCTTTATTACGTGTACTCCTGTTTTATGTCCATGTCCAGATTTGCAGGTCACCTCTGTTAACGTGCTTTATTACACGTGTGCTCCTGTTTTATGTCCATGTCCAGCTTTGCAGGTCACCTCTGTAAACATGCTTTATTACACATGTACTCCTACTTTATGTCCATGTCCAGCTTTGCAGGTCACCTCTGTAAACATGCTTTATTACACGTGTACTCCTGTTTTATGTCCACGTCCAACTTTGCAGGTCACCTCTGTTAATGTGCTTTATTACACATGTACTCCTGTTTAATGTCCATGCCCAGCTTTGCAGGTCACCTCTGTAAAAGTGCTTTATCAAGTGTACTCCTGTTTTATGCCCATGTCCAGCTTTGCAGGTCACCTTTGTTAACGTGATTTATTACACGTGTGCTCCTGTTTTATGTCCATGTCCAATTTTGCAGGTCACCTCTGTAAACGTGCTTTATTACACGTGTACTCCTGTTTTATGTCCATGTCCAGCTTTGCATGTCACCTCTGTAAACGTGCTTTATTACACATGTACTCCTGTTTTATGTCCATGTCCAGCTTTGCAGGTCACCTCTCTAAACCTGGTTTATTACACATGTACTCCTGTTTAATGTCCATGTCCAGCTTTGCAGGTCACCTCTGTAAACAAGCTTTATTACACATGTACTCCTGTTTTATGTCCATGTCTAACTTTGCAGGTCACCTCTGTAAACATGGTTTATTACACATGTACTCCTGTTTTATGTCCATGTCCAGCTTTGCAGGTCACCTCTGTAAATGTGTTTTATCACATGTACTCCTGTTTTATGTCCATGTCCAGCTTTGCAGGTCACCTCTGTTAATGTGCTTTATTACACGTGTGCTCCTGTTTTATGTCCAGCCCAGCTATGCAGGTCACCTCTGTAAACACGCTTTATTACACATGTACTCCTATTTTATGTCCATGTCCAACTTTGCAGGTCACCTCTGTAAATGTGGTTTATTACACATGTACTCCTGTTTTATGTCCATGTCCAACTTTGCAGTCACCTCTGTTAACGTGCTTTATTACACGTGTACTCCTGTTTTATGTCCATGTCCAACTTTGCAGGTCACCTCTGTAAACACACTATTACACATATACTCCTGTTTTATGTCCATGTCCAACTTTGCAGGTCACCTCTGTAAACGTGGTTTATTACACATGTACTCCTGTTTTATGTGGTGCTGCGGTAGCGTTGTCACCTCACAGTAAGACGTTGTCCTGTTCAATTCTCAGCTAGAGCGTCTTCTGTGTAGAGACATGCGTGAATGGACGTACCTTCGTTGAAGGTTGTGCATCAGGGCTGCCAACACGACATGTAAAAATCTACTGCCAATCATTAGCGGACCGGAGTTCCGCTGTGGTGACCCCTAACCGGGAGAAGCCAAAAGACACAACAACAACTCCTGTTTTATGTCCATGTCCAGCTTTGCAGGTCACCTCTGTTAATGTGCTTTATTACACGTGTGCTCCAGTTTTATGTCCATGTCCAGCTTTGCAGGTCATCTCTGTTAACATGCTTTATTACACGTGTACACCTGTTTTATGTCCATGTCCCGCTTTGCAGGTCACCCATGTAAACATGCTTTATTACACATGTACTCCTGTTTTATGTCCATGTCCAGCTTTGCAAGTCACCTCTCTAAACATGCCTTATTACATATGTACTCATTTTATGTCCATGTCCAGCTTTGAAGTTCACCTCTGTAAAAGTGTTTTATTACACATGTGCTCTTGTTTTATGTCCATGTCCAGCTTTGCAGGTCACCTCTGTAAACGTGCTTTATTACTCATGGACTCCTGTTTTATGTCCATATCTAGCTTTGCAGGTCACCTCTGTTAAAGAGCTTTACTACACGTGTACTCCTGTTTTATGTCCGTGTCCAGCTTTGCAGGTCACCTCTGTAAACCTGCTTTATTACACGTGTACTCCTGTTTTATGTCCATGTCCAGCTTTGCAGGTCACCTCTGTAAACGTGCTTTATTACACATGTACTGCTGTTTTATGTCCATGTCCAGCTTTGCAGGTCACCTCTGTAAATGTGCTTTATTACACATGTACTCCTATTTTATGTCCATGTCCAACTTTGCAGGTCACCTCTGTAAAGCAACTCTACTCAGTGGGTGCTTACTCAGTAACCAAGGTGTAATAAATAAATTTACAATAAATAAATAAATATATCTTCCATGTTCAACAATAACAACATACTTCACAGTGTCCTGGCTGCTTCATGTCAGATGAAAAGGAACAGTGACAAACAAATCCAGTCTATATCAAAAGCGGGAGACTTCACTGTTGGGTAGGAAATATGTGAAATCTCATAACAAACCCATCTGTTCACAAGTACACATGGGAGAGACCACTATTCGGCACCTAGGAGGTATGCATACAGCCTTCCTTGTCGATGACTAGTAAATAATAATAATTAAAAATCAAAATTTTAATGGACAGTAACCAAAACTGAGGCATTAATATTTTAGGTAGAGGAGGGTGCAGTCTGCTAAGATACTAATAGTGATTGCCTCAGAGAAACTTATGGCTAGTGGCGGTCTTTACCTCATCCATGTAGAAGAATGGTTCATCTACTTCTCTCAGGGGGTCTCGCAGGTAATTTAACATGAATTCCTGAACACGGTTGATGTCTGTAGCCCAGTGTTCCTAGAAACAAGAGAAAAATGTTAAAAATTTGTGGAAAAGAAATTGGGAAATATCTGATAGTACAACTATGTGTAAGATGGGTGAATAAAAGAAATACTCCAAGATATGCACATGTACTGGAATAAGACACAGGCACTTAGTCTCATCTTTTCAACAGTGGGACATCCCCTTGAAAATGCTGTTGCAAACTCAAGCCACTACCACTAGATGGCAGCCTGGTTACAAAAGATACAAAGTGCTGACATACACTCTCTTCTATCAACTACCCAGAAACAAGACTTAACATCCAACAAATGTTCTTGTAACAGACTGAGACACAGAAAAATTGTACTCCAGAAAGGATACACACACACACACACACACACACACACACACACACACACACACATACATATATATAGGTAGCACTGTCGCCTCACAGTAAGACGCTGTCCGATTCGATTCTCAGCTAGAGCGTCTTCTGCATGGAAACATGCGTGAATGGGCGTACCTTCGTTGAAGGTTGTGCATCAGGGCTGGTAACTCGGCATGTAAAAATCAACTACCAATCATTAGCGGACCGGAGGTCCGCTTTGGCGACCCCTAACCGGGAAAAAAACGAATAAGCCGCGGTGGTGCAGCAGTAGCGTTGTCACCTCACAGCAAGAGGTTCTCCCATTCGATTCTCGGCTGGAGCACCTTCTGTGTGGAGTCTGCATGTCCTCCCTGTGGTAGAGTGGCGTTCGAAAGACATGCGTGAACTGGTGTGCCTTTGTGGAAGGTTGGGTGTCAAGTTGGCACCTCGGCACCATAAAAATCAACTGCCAATCATTAGCGGACCGGAGCTCTGCTGTGGCGACCCTTAACCGGGAAAAGCCGAAAGAACAACATATATATACATATATATATATATATATATATATATGTATATATATATATGTATATATATATATATATATATATATATATATACACACACACACACACACATATATATATATATATATATATATATATATATATAAATAAAACTAAAGTATATAAGCACCAACACCATACTGATTCTCCTGAGAAAGACTCTGGTAGCCACGGTGTTCTTGGTTGAACAAGCTTTTGTTTGCCCTTTGAACCCTTTACCATGAATGGAATAGAAGAATGTCATGCGAAGCATCTGCCATTTGGAGAGATTCTGCTTTGACACTGGTGTTATTTACTTTTTTTAAACATCTTTATCAACATCACACAATGAATAGTGACATCTCTTGCTATCTTGATGCCTAAGACATAACTAGCTGGACATGTCCAAGTAGTATGTTAGCTGACAAAAGACATTTAAGTAATGCAGGATTCTTTCCTCTGTTTTACAGATTCAGAAAGACATGGTAACTGAATGTACTGATTAATGGAAACATCTGTCACCACCACAGGCAAGAATGCAGGATTTGCACAGAAACTGATGCTGTCTTTATAGAATATTAGGAATTGCTCTTTGCACATCATGGTAAGGCTCTACAAATTCTTCCTGCATGAGCTAACAGCATGCAATAACACTGTCTTCCAGGTTAGGAATCTGAGAGGGCTACAACAACTGGCTCAAAGGGGACCAAAGCCAGCTTTTGTATGATAAAAACAAGGTCCTTTTGTTGAAACAGTACCTGTTCTCAGAGTCCAGGATATAATATTCCCAGCTGCTATGGGGGTTACACAGCAATACAAGCAGTTCTATCTGTCCTCTTTCCCATTTCCTCCCAGCCTAAGTAGTAACTTTCTTGCTTAAAAGTGGAGGCTCACCTCCCAAATAGAGGAGCTCCCACCAAACTAATACACTTTTCCATTTTAATCTATTGGCTTACCATCGCCTGTTTTACTGGACATGTCTGCAATGACTTACTGTGTGCTGAATGTACTCCCTGTTTCTGACTAATGAAGTTTTATCCCATGTCTTCAGCCAAAAGAAAAGGTATTCCTATGCTGTATAATAGTTGTTTAACTTACCTTGCTTGACACAACTAGGTCCACATCTGTTTTACTCATGATCTATTGAAATGTTACTTTTAGATACTGTTTAATGCTTGTAATCTAATATATATTAGTGTTTGCTAAAATAATGTTGCGATTTACCCGATTTACCCTACATGGTTTGTAATTGATTTAGAATATAGAATCATCCTTGCATTCAGTTTTATTAGAGCACCAGTTTTCTGTGTATTTGTAGCTTTCTAACTAGGAGTGCATGTGTAAGGTGTTTTTTATTAATGTTTATTTGCCTCTCATCCTTAATTGTTTTATGCCTAATGATATAGTTATTACTGTCCATTTATTTAATCTGCTACTTTTCTCTCCTCTCCCTAACCTTCCTAGCTTATAACCTTCTATCCTGCTGTAAGACTTGCGTATCTACCTGCCTATCCTTCAAGGACCTCCCAATATAAAGTCAACCATCACAACTACATCCTAAAGGAAGTTGCTGTCCTATATCCAAACTCCCCTCCATCAAAACAATCAGAAAAAGTATGTCTGACCTCTCATCTAAGCTGTGAAGTTGAATTGTATTTACTATTACATTACAACTAAGACATTTTTTACAGTTTAGTATTTTTTGTATTAAATCTCCCACCTGAACCTGGTACCCAGCAGCCTTACCCCCTATCTATCCTATAGGGTATTTGTCTCTCCTTAATTATGATTTACCAGCTCCCTTCCCTAGGCTCCTATAAGCTTCTAAATATTCCTTACCTTTATCTCTTTTGGAATATTACTAGACCACTCTGTAACACTTTTTTGTCTTGTATTTTATCTGTAATTTGTGTAGTCCCTTTTCCTTTCCTTAAATTCCTTCTACAGACCTTTATCCCTTGTTACTGAATAGATCTACTAGCACTCCCCTCTTGCCTCGAACTTCTAAGAACATAGTAATAATCAGCTGTTCACAGATTGTTTCTGGAAGCTCTTCCTCACTTGCTCTAACCCGCTCCGTTCGCCCTGCGGGCTCACTCTGCTCCCCTATCCTACCCCCAAATTCCACCCACAGCCAGTGCACTTAACCTTATACATCTCAAGCCACACCTTCATCCTTTTGTAACCAATAGCTCTCTCTATCTCATTAAATACCTATCTTATCACTTGCGATCTCCCACTTCCTAATTTCCCTTTAACAACTCCACCCTTTAACTTCCTTTCTATTTAATCACATATCTCCCAGCTTCTATCATCCTATTTCTCCCAATTATGGCTATTTTAGGCAGGCCAGGACTCTACAATGTGCTCCTCCTTCTCACAATTCTTACCCCCCTGCTTATATTCCATTACGTTACTTGCTATGAATTTCTTAGCCTTACTAGATTTCATCATCCCTTAAAACAAATAACTTCACTCACTCTTCTAGCCTCACAAACCCACAGTAACATAACATCCTCATCATCCTACCTTCTACCACAGTTTTACAGAATATCCCATATTAAGTAACCCCACACTAGAAAACTAATCCCTATTCTCTGTAAACTCTTGAAACACCTACATAAGCCTCTACAGCACCTACTACTACATGGTGATATTCATCCTAACCCAGGTCCAAACAATACCACCTCTGATCCCCATTCTTACTATCCCGTCACTTCTCATACCTTCACTAGTACTCATAACTCTCTTCTTATAGGCCACCTCAATATACGTAGCCTAATAATAAAATAACCCAATTTCATGCCCTGCTATACGTACACTCTTTTGATATCCTATGTCTTACAGAAACATGGCTCAAACCAGTAACTAAGGATAATGATATAATCCCACCAGGTTATAACATCCTGAGATTTGTCTGTCTAAATAAAAAGGGTGGTGGGGTAGCAATACTATATAAATCTGAATTACAGGTTAAACCACTAGATATTCAACCTCCCTCACCCAGTAATGCTGAAATTTTAATCTCTAAGCTACAGATAAATGCTAATAAATCATTAAACATAATTTGCTCCTATATCCCTCCAGGCAACAACATTAATACTCTTGAAAATGTCCTCAACTGGCTCTCCACATCCTTCCCACAAGAAACCATACTCCTTAGAGACTTTAACATTGACTGGAACTGTTGTAACGCTTTCAAACCAACTACTCAACTTTTACGGCTTCAATCAAACCATCACCTCCCCTACCAGAACCCATAAACCTAGCAATAAGCAAGCCACCTTAGACTGGATACTAGTTAACAGTAATCCTCTCTCTTATAAAACAAGTATACTTCCTGATGATATTAGTGACCATTCTCTTACCTTTATAACTAGACAAAAGACCCTAATATCCAACCAAACAATCTTCAGAACTTCCAGTAACAAAAAGAAAAAAACCTCAACCCAGCTAGCTTCCAAGCCGAACTCAAACCTTGCAATTGGTCACCCCTAAAATAAGTACCTCTTGACAAAGCAGTCTCTTACTTTAACAACAAATTCCTGCAAATCCTAGAACACCATGCCCCCTCTCATACTGTCAGAACTAAGAACAAACCTGCGCCTTGGCTTACAAAACAGACGAGGCAAAAAATACTTCAAAAAATAGAATTTGGTCTAAATGGAGAAATACTAGAAACCCGACAGATCATGAAATCTTTAGACAGCTGAGAAATGCCACAAAATATTAGTACTCCAAGATAAAAAAAACTGTTACATTAAACTCCAGCAAGCCCAACATCAACATCCACAAAAATTCTGGTCAGATATAAATAGCCTACTCTACCCAGGGCACTCCAAAACTCCAACCCCATTTAATTTGACTCAGAATTCTCCCAGCCAAATTGCTGATTCTTTTAATACATTTTTTTCTGAAACAGTCCAATCATTAGCAAATACCTTATCACCTGCCAGCATCTCTAAAACACTCTCTCTAACCAATTTACCTCCTGTCTTACAACTTCAGTCTGTTCCAACATCTCTCATCCATACCCTACTTCATAAATTAAAACCATATACTCCTTCAGCTGACCTTCTTCCTGCTGAATTTCTGCAAATCGCAGCTGGAATACTTGCATACCCTATCTCCATCTTAATAAACAGAACCATTACAGAAGGCTCTATACCATCTCTTTGGAAAGTCTCACATATTATCCCACTACATAAGGGAGGTAACTCAACTGAACTCTAATTTCCGTCCCATAGCTCTACTTTCTCCTTTAGCAAAAATCATGGAGAAATGCATTTATCGGCAACTACTTGACCATCTCCTCCAAAATAATCTATTAGCTGACTGCCAGCATGGCTTTAGGCCATTTCATAGTATTATAACTGCGCTCATATCCTTTTCTGACTGTATTAATAAAAATCGTAACAACAACTTACTCTTCTCTGCTCTCTTTATAGACCTCTCCAAAGCCTTTGACATGGTGAATCATCACTTAATGTTAGAAATACTTACTTGACTTTCAGTAGACACTCAAGCAGTCAAATGGTTTAAGTCCTATCTAGGAAATAGACAACAAGCAGTCCTCTGGGACAATAACCTATCAGCTCTGCTCCCTATCTCCCTGGGAGTCCCACAAGGCTCTATTTTGGGACCCCTCCTCTTTTCTATTTTCATTAATGATCTGAAAACATCCCTTCCTCAAACCACCTGCATACAATATGCTGATGACTCGACATTAATCTGCGCTGCAGCATCTTCTGCTGAACTGCAGTCTAGCACCCAAAAAGTGTTTACCTTAGTTGAAAACTGGTTCTATAAACCCTGTCTCCTCCTAAACCCCAAAAAAAAATAAACGTCTACTGTTCACCCCTACCCAGAAGTCTCCCCCTATCAATTTCACAGTTGTATCAAATAATGGCACTGTAATAGTACCTGACACAACAACTAAACTTTTAGGCATAACAATTGATTATAATCTTAATTTTGACTTGCACATAAACTTAACCATCAAATAATCAGTTAATAGAAAACTTGGTTTCCTTTACAGGCTAAAACCCTTCCTTACACCTACAGCCAGGACTACTATCACCCAAACACACCTATTCTCCACCCTTCTCTATGCCTCGCCAATTTGCACTAATGTATCCAAAAACAATCTCAATAAGCTGGCCACCTCTTATAATAACATTGCCAGATTTGCCACTGGTTACCCATTCCGAACTCACCATTGCCAAAATCTGAAAAAGCTAGGATGGTTGGAACTGCAAAACCAGCTTCTTCTTCAGCAACTATCACCCACAAGATCTTGCATCATCCCACAAATACTCCTACACTCTCTAACCTTATTAACCCGTATAAAAATCTGAGAACCCTACGCTCAGCTAATAAGTTACTAGTAGCAACCCTTAAATCCAACAATAAATCTGGTGACTGTCTATTTACTAACAGCACTGGAAACTCTTGGAACAAGCTTCCTAATAAACTAACATCCCTGACATCCACTCCACTTTTCAAGAAGCAACTAAGAATCTTTCTAAATTCACAATGGCTATGCCCATGTACTAATCCTGACTGAAACACTTTTGACATGACCAACCTTTTCTAGTTTATAAGTTTCTTTTTTATCTATTGTGTTCTAACTGCTCTAATCTGTTTACACATCAATCTTTGTATATATTAAGCTATATGTTCTTGCTTATTCGTTTCATTTTGTTTGTCATTTTATGTAATATAAACCTAATTAAAAGGGTTTTTTTTATGTTTAACCAATTTTGGAAATTATCCCCTTATGTCTTTTTTTACTCATGTATGTCAATTTGTATAACACTATTGTGGTGCTTTTCTCCCCGGGCCTCTACTGAAAATGGACATATATCCAGTTAGACCAGCCCGGTCAACAAATGTAATATAAAAATAAAAATAAATAAATAAAAAAGGTAAAATCAGCTAAACCGCTGGATAAGAAATTGATAAGCTGGGATTTATCAGAGACTTTTTGCCCTGAGTCAAGAGTTCCACATGCTAGAGCACATTAAAAATCAAGGATAACAGAGGGAAAGCATAAAGAAACAAGCAAACGTAATTCAGGGAGAAGATATTCACTGCCCAAGCTTCATTATGAGGAATTTTTTTAGTTATGTTATCTTGAGAAGCATATGAGTCCACTTCAGGAATACCCCGTTTGTAGACTAAACATGGAAAAATGTCCTTATCTAACATCCATTCACTGGGATCTGCCAGAATGTTCTGCTAGTCTAGGACATAGAAGGCCTTAATGTAGGGCTACTTCTCACACACACACATAGCCAACCTTCCCAACATGTATGACTGTGATCCTTCATGCTACTTCATGTGCCAAACAACTCCAGTATTGTCTGTGATCAGATGCAGTACTCTTGGCTTCTATGCAGGTTTCAAGGACATTACAGCATCTCGTGACTGGAAAGGAACACCACAAGACATCCAATATGCATTTCTAGTCTTGAGCTACAAAGGCTAGACAGCAGCCCAGTTACAAAGGAAGGCAACGTGTTCACGTCTTTCTTGCCTCTTGAACTGAACTGTGCTACCAGTTAACAATGCATTACCAATGAGTTCACTGCCTTGCCTTTCAGCAGTCTGTCTAAATTTGGTAGTTTATTCTGTTTCAGGCTGTATGTACAAGTTTTTTCTTGCAAGGATAAGTGTCATTCATTGAGAAAGTAACCAGCAAGTATGTGTGGCTGCCAAATTCCTCCAGAGATCTTCATCTCCATTGCCTTATTTGTTTGGGTGAAGAACACAGTACAAAAGTGTTAAATGTACTTTTTTAATAAAAGACAGTAGTTATGTGTGTTAAATATAGAAAAAATTACATTTTGTGTAGTACTCCTTCCTCTAGCCACAGACTATCATCCACCTGCAGCTTCTTCACTGCACGTTTGCATGAATCCTGCGGCAACATTTATGTCATCACATCAACAGATGCTAATCTAGTTCCTGTTTCTCCAGAAACAGATGATAATTAGCTTCCTGTTTCGCTAGGATTTGTTACAAACACAGTATGCCCAAATACTGAAAAAAATCTAGCCAAATATTAATATCCACTTATGGCTTATAAGTACAGGTATATGAATCCTGCACCACTGATCTTTACAATGCACATTGCATGAATCGATAATTAACTCCATTCATGTTTCTTCAAAATTCAGGTATTGTACAGCTCAGGTAGTCCTGGCTGCTTGCACAACACAATCTCATAGCTGGGAGCTCATCTGTCTGTCAGATTGCATGGGTTTCTGCTCATACTAGCACTGAGCTATGTGTTTGGGCAACATCCAGCAACTTTGTGGAAAGACTGGAATCGCCAGTTTCTATTCAAACATGTAATTGAATTAGTGCAGCAGCTGTCAGGAGGCATTGCCAGTTTTTAGATTTACAACCAAATGGGGGAATTAAGACAAGGATTAAAGTGTGAGATTTACAGTAGAGAGTCGATTATCCACAACATCAATTATCTGAATGCAGCCTTATAAAGTGTTTGGGCAGGAAAAATAATAAAGTCTGAATATATAAACCTTATACGTATTCGCGCGTGTGTGTGTGTTTTGGGCTTGTAGCCCACTCGTGTGAAAAATATTCTTTACTGTCCACTGGAATTGCTGAATGGTTGAAATGTGTATTCCCCACATGCAGAAAAAACAAGATTTCAGAAGTTTTTTTATCCAGTTCAATTATGTTTGATTATCCAAACAGTTTGACTATCTGAACTACTCTAGTCCCAATTAGTTCAGATAATTGAGTGTCTACTATATAGGTTTAGGAAGTAGTTGTGAAATTTAGGTTTAGGGAGTTGGATGGGAGTTTATGGTTGGGGGTGATCATGGAATGTATGTTTAGGCAGCAAGAGTATATTTTGGTTTAGGGAGTGATTGGAAAATTCATATTCAAGGAACAATTGGTGCATTTAGGTTTGGGGAACTTAGGTTTATGAACAAGGAGATTTAGGGTTAGAGTTAGGAACTAGGTCAGAGTTTTAGGATTACAGTTAGGGACCTGGTCAGAGTTTTAGGGTTACAGTTAAGGATCTGGGAGGCTAGGTAGTTTACTAGGATTGGGTTGTGAGACAATTATGTAATTTACTAGGATCAGGCTAGTGGGATGTGGGCACTTGCCACTTAAAGGAAACCAGCTATGAGTTAACAGCAAGCAAGTACTTGCATTATACCCTTAGAATTCATTACAAATGGGTACCATATCTGGCAGAGGGTGGTAAGCTGGATTCAGAATATTTAGCAATATACCTGCAAACCTTAAGGTACCTGTGACATGGCATTGCAGAAGATACTCTGTCAAAAATCAATCTGCACACAGGGAACAACCCCAATATTTCAGAGTGGGGGGTCTTCAACATTACAACCCCTTTTGTCAAGTTGCAACCTGAGATATTCAACCATTATCAGCCCTTGTAAATAAAGGAACACACCAGACCACCATACATACATTTGCTGAAAAGCAAACAGCACTAAGAACAGCAAAATATACAAATATCCTAAACAACTAACACAACAACTAGGGGATAGGTGGAAAGTACAGTTTTGTACCTACCATAAATGTAGATGTCCAATAGATATGCAACTGCAGTCCTGACATATGGGTTGTCCTGCCTCAGGCAGCCCTTCGGTCGGCCAGATTCCAAAGTCTGGGTCCAGTGTCGGCCGATGTCGCCTCCTCCCCGACGTCAGAGCGGCTGGAGTACAAAGGCATCAGCCGACGCCATCTTCTTCAGTGTTTCTTGCCCCAGATGCCAGGTGCCCTCCAAGGAAGGCTAAATTTTGTGAATGGAGATAAAGAAAAAACCATACATGCACAACAGTAATAAACAGATACACCATAATATATAACCCCAGCTGATAGGTAAGGGGAGAAGGGACCCAATAGGGAAAAACAGAGGGGTAGGAGGGAGGGAAAACCTGACTGCAGTTGCATATCTATCGGACATCTACATTTATGGTAGGTACAAAACTGTACTATGTCCTTCAAGAATGCAACTGCAGTCCTGACATATGGGTTGAATACCACAGCCAAGCTGGGGGTGGTAGGACTAAGCAAGGGATGGTGTAGCTAGAAGGCCCTGCAGGACTTCCGAAGCAAAGCCTGATCGGGATCTGGAGTATAATGGCAGGTTGTAGTGTTTGGTAAATGTATGCACGGAGCTCCATGTAGCAGCCTCTAAAATATCTTTTGTAGCCACTCCTCTTAGAAAGGCTGTGGATGTGGCCATAGCTCTGGTGGAGTGTGGTCTAATATTAGCTGGCACACTTTTTCCATGGAAAGAGTAACAGAATCTAATGCAGTGTCCAATCCATTTTGAGATAGTTTGTTTGGTGACTGCTTTTCCTTGCACTCCAGCAGCATAGGCTAGAAACAGTTGGTCAGACTTCCTGGTGGACTTTGTTCTGTCCAAGTAGTAGCGTAGTTGTCTGTGAATGTCCAAAGTATGCAGCAGCTTTTCCCCCCTATTTTGAGGGTTAGGAAAGAAAGTAGGCAGATGAATTGCTTGGTTTAGAGACACTCTAGAGATCACCTTAGGCATGAATGAAGGATTGGTCCTAAGGGAAACTCTGTCCTGATGAAAGATGAGAAAAGGAGGAACTGCCATGAGGGCCTGTATCTCTGAGACTCTTCTTGCTGAGGTGACTGCCAACAGGAAAACCGTTTTCCAAGAGAGAAATTGCATTTCTGAAGATGCTGCTGGTTCAAAAGGAGGAATAGTTAATTTTTCCAAGATGTAATTAAGGTCCCATGCAGGAATTGGTAGCTTCCTTGGAGGTTTGATATTCTTTATGCCTCTTAGAAACTGTCTTAGCAAGGGATGCGAAAACACAGGTGGATCACAGTTGTAATGTGCTGAGATAGCTGAAGCGTGGATTTTGATGGAAGAGTATGAGAGGCCACTGTGAAACATTTCTGCCAAGTATTCTAATATCTGAGGTATGTTCATCAGTGATGCATCCTGGCCCTTGTTGACATTCCAGATGGTGAATCTCTTCCATTTGGCCGAATAGGTTTTTCTGGTGGAAGGTCTGCGTGCCTCCAGCAAAATTTCCTGAACTTTTTCGGAGAGGGATTCATGGGTCTCTGTCATGGAACTCTCCAAGCTGTCAGCTTTAAGGTTTGCAGGTTCTGATGAACAGTCTTGTAACTGTGTTGAGTCAGGAGCAGAGGCCATTGAGGCAAGGGCCACGGTTTGGTGTGAGTTATGCTCAGTAGCAGTGGATACCAGTGTTGCCTTGGCCAGTCTGGAGCTATCAAGATTCCTCTTGGTTGTTCTGCCTTGATCTTCAGTAACACCTTGGTGAGCAGAGGTAGAGGAGGAAATGCATAAATTGTTAGAGCATTCCAGCTGAAGGAAAGAGCATCCGTTCTCCAAGCTAGAGGATGGTGTATCCTTGTGCAGAACCTTTCCAGGTGATGATTGAGATGAGATGCAAAGAGGTCTGTCTGGTCTTCCCGATGCAGATGTTATTTGTGAGAAAATGCGTGGGTGTAGCATCCATTCGTGTGGATCCAAGAAATTTCTGCTCAACCTGTCTGCCAGAACATTGTCCTTGCCCGGAACAAACTGGGATTGCAAGTAGATGTTCAGTTTCAGGGACTTTTCCCAAAGAATCATTGTTAGTCTGCAGAGGGGGTAGGAATGAGTGCCCCCTTGTTTGTTTATGTACCACATGACAGTGGTGTTGCCTGTCCTTATTAGCAGATGACCTTGCTGAAGTGATTTTCCAAAGGCTTCTATTGCATGTATCACTGCCAGCATCTCTTTTTGATTTATGTGCTGATGCATCTCCATGGGAGTCCATTGCCCTTGAATGCATCTGCCGTCCATGTGCGCCCCCCATCCATGGTCTGAGGCATCTGTTGTAATAGTTTGACTTGTTGGAGCTTTGTTGAAAAGCATGCCTTCGTTTAAGTGACTTGCTTGAGCCCACCACAAAAATTCCCTTTGCAGGCATGGTATGAGTGGTATTATGTCTTCTAGGTTGTGGCTGTGTTGCGACCACAAGCTTTTTAGGTACCATTGCAGCTTTCTCATGTGTAGTCTTGCCAGAGGGATTAGAAGAATGCAAGATGCCATGAACCCCAGGGCCTGCAGGGTCTTCCTTGCGGTCAGGTGGGTTAGTTTTGCTAGGCCTTTGAAGTAAGCTGTTAAATGCTCTTGTTTCTCCTCTGTGAGGAAAGCCATTTGTAGCTGTGTGTCCAGCTTTGCTCCTAGAAAAATAATCTTTTGGGATGGCAGTAATCTTGATTTTTGAATGTTGACTGTGTATCCCAAAGCCTGCAGCAATTGAATGACATAGTCCAAGTGTTTTATCAAGGTCTGTTTGCTGTCTGCTTGTATTAGGCAGTCGTCCAGGTAAGGGTATATTTGAATCCCCTGGAGTCTGCAATGTGCAACTACTGATGCCAGGCATTTCGTGAATACTCTGGGCGCAGTAGATAAGCCAAACGGCAATGCTGAGAATTGATAGTGCTCTGTTCCTGCAAGAAATCTGAGGTATCTTCTGCAACTGTGTCTGATCGGGACATGCAGGTATGCCTCCTTGAGGTCCAGAGTAACCAGCCAAGACCCCTTGCCCAGCATGGAAAGAAGTTGCTGTAACGTCAGCATCTTGAATTTTGGCACCAAGAGAAAAGTATTTAGAACGGACAAGTCCAATATAGGCCTCCATTGATTTTCTTTTCTTGGAACAAGGAACAGTCTTGAATAAAATCCCTGGCCTTGTTCCTGAGGAGGAACCTTCTCTATTTCTTTTATTTGTAACAGCTTTGAGACTTCTATGAGTGCCTCTGCCCTTTGATTTTGTGGCAGGTTTGGCATGCCTTGTCCCGTTGGTAAGGTATGGAAGTGGAACCTGTAACCTCTGTCTATTATGTCCAGAATCCAATTGTCCTTTGTTATAATGTGCCAGTTTTTTTGAGTATAGAGATAATTTTCCGCCTAGAGGTGCTTCTCTTTGAGCCTTGGTAGGCGGAGTGAAAGGTAAGTCATTGTGATTGTCCCTGTGGTGCTGGTGAACTACCTGTGCCACTTCTCTGATTTTGTGGTTGCCATTGGCGTCCCCTGTAGGATCCTCGGTATTGCCCTCTACCTCGTGCACACCTGTTCTTTCCCCTTTGAAACTTGTCAGAGTCCGGAAAGGACCAATTCTTTGAAGGCCAATTCCTGCTGAACCTTGGTGGCTGAACCTGGAGGAAATCCTTTACTGTCTGTACTGATTTTGCCTTCTCCTCAATAGATTTCAGCACATCCTGAGCATTAGCATCAAAAAGCTTCTGTTTATCCAGAGGTGCGTCCAGGAGCTTTACTTTAACATGATCTGGCAGTAGCTGTTCTTTCAACCAAGCATGTCTACAGATAACAGCCCCCATCATAGCTGCCCTACATGAAGCTTCCAATGCATCATAACCACACTGAAGAAAATGATTACTAACCTGCTGGGTATTATGAACCAAATCCTGCAATGCCTTTCTATCTATAGGCTCAGGAGAGGCTAGCTTTTTCTGCAAATCATCCAGTAAATAATCCTGGTACTGAAACATATGAAAAAGGCAGTTAAGTGACCTCATGGCAAGGGTGGAAGAGGTATAAACTTTTTTACCCCATCTCTCCAGGGACCTTGCTTCCCTGTCAGCTGGCAGTGGATTCTTGGCTGAGGAGGTAGCCACTCCTTTGGGGCCCTGTGAAATAGTTTCTAGATCCACAGAGTGGGCCTTAAAGAGATGCTTGTGAGTGTCAGGGACCCTGTAATATCTGTCTGGCTTGACAGGAGCAGGAGGGAGAGAATCAGGGGAAGCACTGGAGTCGGAAAATACATCATCCAGGACATCCAAAACTGGAGGGATAGCTAAAGGTCTGTGCTGGGGTAACTTAAGGAAGGTACGTAGCCTTTTCCTACAATCAGAAAATTCCTGACCCTGCCACTTAAAATGTTCCCTCATGGAGTGGAGGACTTCACCGAAAGAAAAATCCTCTGGAGGAGAGGCAGAGGGAATTGATTCCTCAGCATCAGAGTCCTCATAGGCCTGGAAGGATTCTTCTTGGGTATCTGAATGCTCTGAATCCCCAGAGGCTTCATCTGAAGAGAGGTTGTCTGCCTGCTCAGTTCTAGGCCTTTTTTCTGCAGGCGGCTGAGAACCTCTGTCTGGGTGAGGCTGAGACCCCCTGATAAGAGAGATTAGATCTGCAGCCAGAGACATGATCTGTCTATCAGAAGAAGGAGCCTGAGAAGTAGGTTTAGGATGGGCTTTGGCCTGGCTGGCGGCCTTGGCACGTGCAAAGGCCTTGATGGACATGGATACAGGAGACCTAGCTGCCCCACGTGCAGGGGTAACTTTGTCCACGGGAATGGTGTCGGGTAGATCCAGAACTTCGGTTTCCGGAGGAAAATCAACAACCGGCACCGGTGTAGTCTCCGAGACCGAGGAACGTGTTAACGCGGTGTCGTCGGCCTGGAGCGGTTGAATTACCGCTTCCGAAGAGACCGAAGCACTCGCGGAGGGCTTAGGCGTTGTATCGGTGGAAGACGCGGGCCGAGGATGTCGGTCCCGGTCCTTTCGTTTTTTGGTAGTTTGTGTTGTCGGTTGTTCCGACGGCATGTTGTAAGCATAGGATTCTCCGAAAAAGCCTTCAGCAAATTCTGCCCGGCGCCTGAGAGTGCGCTTATTAAAGCAAGCACAGACAGCACAGGCCGAAACGTCGTGGTCTGGGCCCAGGCAAGGGAGGCAGTAAGAATGGAAGTCCTTATGAGGTATTTGTTTACCGCAAGACAAACAATTATTAACTTTCTCAATTTGTTCTGACATCGGCTGAGGCAAGAAAAAATGTTCCCCAACAGGGTACTTAGCTTTTAGATGACTTTGGTACTGAAAACACAGGAGCTGACCGACCGGCACTTGCGAACTGCTTCTGCTTCGGGCACCGCGAGGCAAGAAAGACTGAAGAAGATGGCGTCGGCTGATGCCTTTGTACTCCAGCTGCTCTGACGTCGGGGAGGAGGCGACATCGGCCGATGCCGGACCCAGACTTTGGAATCTGGCTGACCGAAGGGCTGCCTGAGGCAGGACAACCCATATGTCAGGACTGCAGTTGCATTCTTGAAGGACATCGGTAGAATTAATTGGGAGAAACAAAATGAATCAGACATCTAGTGTAATGCTGAGCATCTTACACAACTATCCTTGGCTACTCCCAGCAGTCCTGCCTGTCCACAACTTATTACAGATGGGTAACGTAGCACGCACTTAATCCAAACACTGCTTTAAGGTTCCCATCCATTACTTATTACAGATGGGTAACGTATCGTGCACTTAATCCAAACACTGCTTTAAGGTTCCTATCCATAACTTATTACAGATGGGTAACGTAGCGCGCACTTAACCCAAACACTGCTTTAAGGTTCCTATCCATAACTTATTACAGATGAGTAACGTAGCATGCACTTAATCCAAACACTGCTTTATGGTTCCTATCTATAACTTATTACAGATGGGTAACGTAGCATGCACTTAATCCAAACACTGCTTTAAGGTTCCTATCCATAACTTATTACAGATGGGTAACGTAGCACGCACTTAATCCAAACACTGCTTTAAGGTTCCTATCCATAACTTATTACAGATGGGTAACGTAGCACACACTTAATCCAAACACTGCTTTAAGGTTCCTATCCATAACTTATTACAGATGGGTAACGTAGCACGCACTTAATCCAAACACTGCTTTAAGGTTCCTATCCATAACTTATTACAGATGGGTAACGTAGCATGCACTTAATCCAAACACTGCTTTAAGGTTCCTAAGACATACTTTGGGGGTGTTCTGCACCAAACCTCCTTCTTGCCTTAGACAGGCAACTGTTTAACTGTTTAAGACTGGTAAACATTTGAAGGAAAAGAACCATGTTACTACTTCATAATTCTCTCTTGCCAAGATGAATCACACTGAAAAAAAGTGCAAGAGCATCCTCTCCCATTTAGAAAGAACCCTGGCAGAATCATAAAACAAAAAACACAAAACAGAGATTTGGAAATGATCTGTTTATCAACAGGAATGTGCGGACTCCTTACCACTCTCTCCCTACAGCTGCAGGAATGTCCGGACTCCTTACCACTCTCTCCCTACAGCTGCAGGAATGTCTGGACTCCTTACCACTATCTCCCTACAGCTACAGGAATGTCCGGACTGCTTACCACTATCTCTCTACAGCTGCAGGAATGTCCGGACTCCTTACCACTATCTCCCTACAGCTGCAGGAATGTGCGGACTCCTTACCACTCTCTCTCCCTACAGCTGCAGGAATGTCCGGACTCCTTACCACTATCTCCCTACAGCTGCAGGAATGTGCGGACTCCTTACCACTATCTCCCTACAGCTGCAGGAATGTCCAGACTCCTTACCACTATCTCCCTACAGCTGCAGGAATGTGCGGACTCCTTACCACTATCTCCCTACAGCTGCAGGAATGTGCGGACTCCTTACCACTATCTCCCTACAGCTGCAGGAACGTGCGGACTCCTTACCACTATCTCCCTACAGCTGCAGGAACGTGCAGACTCCTTACCACTATCTCCCTACAGCTGCAGGAATGTGCGGACTCCTTACCACTCTCTCTCCCTACAGCTGCTGCACTGAAGTGACTTGAATTCAGTTACATGTCTGAATAGAAGCTGGATACTCCCTGCACAAAGACCCAATGACTGACAGGTGTGTTGGAAGGAAAGAAGAGCTGGAGTCACTGGAATGTGTGAAGACTAAGATGGCACAGTGGATATGTTTTATGAAATCATCTCTGGGAATTGAAAAGTATGTCAATTGCCACTGACTATCAGAGAGGTCTTATGGCAAACTCATTATTTTTTGCAATCTGTGACTTAAATAGAGAAACAGCAGGTAATATGACAATCATGTTAGCCAGAGGAAAGAAATTACTGTGAAAGGTTGAATGGTACACGTTCATAGGTGTGGAAGGTTGAATGGTACATGTTCATAGGTGTGGAAGGTTGAATGGTACACATTCATAGGTGTGGAAGGTTGAATGGTACATGTTCATAGGTGTTTGCTAGACTAACGACCACAGGGACCTTTTCTGAATGGGTCATTCTGGTGCCGTTTGTTTTGCAGATATGCAGGAGGTCCATCAGACTGGGGTCTGACAATGCCCTATATACCAGGTATAGATCTCCCCTCAACAGCCTGTAGGAGACATAATACAGGGATAGGGCCTTGAGGTAGTCTGCAAAGGACATTTTATTTATGCCCTGTATTCTTTTAGTGAGGAAATTCTGTGTACATAGGCAAATCCAAACCGAAAATAACTGGAAGCAAACAGCAATGCCAGAACCCTTTTCTTTTACAGATTTATTGACAGATTAAGTGCTTTCGTCAGTTTGTAACTCAGATTTCATCAGAATCCAAAACGCTGTATACATTCCATTTGTTGGCTATACCTGGTTAGGTACATACCAAAGGGGGTATTGTACTCAATGATAGGTCTGATGAATGCTGAATTCAGTGGAACAATGACATCCCTGGACCTAAATGCCATACCTTTGTTTATAAGTTGCACAACACAGAATGATTTCCTCACTACTGAAGACACATGATGGTCCAAGGACAGATTACTGTCTATGTGTGTCCCTAAGTCCCTGACTACTGGGTCAACATGATAGTTAGCAGGGATGGATGACTTCCCGAAGGATACTGTTATGCATTTCTTGGCATATAGTTTTAGTCCATGGCTCTGACACCAGTTGTTTCTCTGCGTCAGCCCTTCCTGGAGAACATTTGTGTCAGTGTGAGATTCAATGACAACTCCTAATTTGCAATCATCCAGACAACCAGAGACCATTGACATTGGCCTTGACTTCAGAGACGTAAACGCCAAAAAGGAGCAGTCCAAGGACTGATCCCTGAGGGACTCCACTTGTGACTGGCCTCTTTCTAGAAGTGGACTTCCCAATTCTAACTTCCTGGCTCCTGTCAGTGAGACGGTTGGCTATCCACCAGGTGATGTACAGGTTTGTACCTAACCTCTTGAATTTGTCAACAATTCCAGAGTGGGGTATTGTGTAAAATACCTGTGTCAGGTCAAAGTAGGCAGTATGAACTATCTTGCCCTCATCCATTGCTTTGGTGACCTTCTCAAAGGAGTCTGCCAGGTTGAGTAGGCATGACCTGCCTTGGTGAAACCAAGCCAGGTTGTGTCCAGTATCTAGAAGTTTACTATGTCATTGTTGATCATTTCCATGATAATTCTTTCCATGGCTTTGCATATAAGACTAGTGAGACCTATGGGTCTGTAGTTTCCAGGGTCTGTAGATGGCACCTTTGTGCAGAGAGAGGACTGTGGACCTTGAGTACTTAGTTGCAACTTTTTGAAAGAGTCTGCAGTTTATATCTGTTATCAGGAACCGTAAGAAACACAAACTTAGACATATGTTGAGATTCCCAGCAATGTTTAAAATATAGTCTATAAAATGAGTGCTGTCTTCTACTGAAGCTAAGAAACCCAATGGCTACATTAAAGGAGTTACCAGTATATTTATTTCAAGAAGTAAGGGAAACTGAATATAAGGGAGCTACAAATCCAGGCGATTGTCAGGTTGATATAAGCAGAAAAAAGGGATAAGTAACAGAAATCAAATGGACAAGGGACAGTGTTCCATTTTAATGCAGGAAGTGAAAGAGAAGTTTGACAGGTTTCATATAACCTAAATTCAACAGAAAATATATTGGAGAATTATTATTAAAGCAGGATTCTGGATCTGTCATTACTAAGATAAAATACATCTGTGGTAAGCTATGTCTTAAAGATTTTATTAAGGAAGTAATAAAGTGGGCAGTTTGGTAGAATTATTGGAACTAAATGGTAATGCAAAGAGGCTCCAAATTCATTTTCTTTCATTTATTTATTTACTTTTTAAGTACATTCTTCTAAAAGCACAACTGTAGTAGTTATTAAACTGGAAATGTTGGTTATAATACATCTTGAATGTAAATGTTAGTTTGAAATACTCCCTGAAAGGTAATCGGATTGTAAATGTTGTTTTGAAAAGTTATTATTGCCTGCTGACCTAATTTACTGACGAAAACTATCTTTTAACCACTTCATTTACCCAATTAACGCAATGACACCTATGCGGTGTGAAATGTTACACCTATAGCAGACTACACACATCTTGCATCCCAGAACATTTTCTGAAAAATATACTTAAAAAGTGTAAGATAAACCAATGTAAACATTTTGTAAACAATAAAAGCTATTAAAACTGTACAAATAACAATGTTATCGGTAAAACGCTTTCTTTACAGTGATAATAGTCGGTGCATTCATAGTGTTTTCCATAAATACTGTAATATATTATAATGTACACAAACCCCAAATTATATTCTTTTGTAAACTTTCACAAATTTTCATATCTTGAAAAGTGTGCAACCTAGCCATATGTAATTAGAACATTTTGGTTAACCAGACATAAGCTTTCACATGACAACAAAGTACTTGTATATTGAGATATTTACAGAGATATGAAAACACGTGCTTAACTATAAAATCAGCAAAACAAATACTGGATATCTCTCAAGATGTGCAACTTACAGTGCAAATATCAAAGATGGTTTTCTTCAACATCATCTAAGGTTTCCCTTAATGTCATGCAACAGTTTGTAAGTCGCTCAGTTTTTGAAGTATTACGTACATGTGGAAATATTGCTTAATTTCATAATTACTAGCAAACAACTAACTAGCAATATTCCCAGTACAGCGTGATATAAACAAGCATTAATAGTGAATTGTCCTGTCTCCCATGTGGGTGTTTCACACCACACATCTCAATAACATGCAAGTCTGCCCATTATGAAAATATGAACACAACTTCTCCACTGCAGGACATCCTAGGCTAACAATCTTAAGGTGTAATTTTGTAAATAATTTCTTGCCGCTTCTAATATTACCTATTTTCACCTGGTAAGTAAGTCACTTAGTTAAGGAAGCCAGACCCCAGAAAGTTCTGGACACCACAAGGTGGTACATATGTGAACTGGAAGTATACAAAAAAGAAGCTTTACCCTTCAACGAGTTAAAAAAAAAAGTTAGATAAAAAACAAAAATAAGCAAAATAAGAAAGCTGAATATTTTTGGACAAGCAGTAATTACTGTACCAGCATATTTGCCAAAATGGGTCAGGTAGACACATTCAATATACTGAACAGAGAACCTGATGCTGAATATAGGAAGGGCTGAGGATTTATAAATAAAGATATTCCAGTTTAATTTAATTTGTGACGCAGAGTATAACAGTGAAGATGATACAGGGACAGAATGTGATATTCTATGTAAGTTATATATACTTTTTGTTCATTCCAAATTTAGTACAGCTCCCACAAAATGAAATAATTAGTTATGACACTATAATGAGCTATCAGAAATGTCATATACTTAGAAAACATTTAAATTTCCACCAATTTTTTTATATAAAACTGTTTTAATGGGAGCGCTTATAATGAAGTATCTAATAAAACACTATGAAATCCTGAGAAGCAGACACTGTTATATTTGTTCCACAAGCAGTGTATGCGTAATACTGAAGTACAACCAAAGACATTTAATCTGAGTGACATATTTGTTTAAAGTGTAAGGCAGTAGAAAACTAATAATTTTAATTAATTAATCATTTTAATTTGATATTTATTCTGAAGTAAAAGACAGTACCAAAGGTCTCTGGCTGACTATTTTTGCAGATAACTGCAAGCTAGGAGGAGCCATTCAATACTCAAATGACTTAGCCATCCTGCAGGAAAGGCTGGTCTCAAATAAATTACTGGTGTCAGAATCATGGTCTGAAACTAAATGCCCAAAAAATGCACTACTGTATTCCTTAGGAAGTCATCTATCCTACAGAACTACCACATTGACAATACACCCCTAAGTGTTGACCAAGTTGTTCAGGATTTGAGAACTTATTTGGACAGTGACCTAACTTTTGACCAACATGTGTCTAGTGTTGTAAGAAAGTCCTTCTATATTGTGCAGCTTATAAACAAAGGGATTTTGCCTAGATCTAGGGATGTCACTGTCCCTCTTTACTCAGCTGTCACTAGGCTAATTATTGAATATAATGACCCCTTGGGAATGCATCTTTCTGTCCAGCCACATTAAACAATTGGAACACCCATACTAAAAGGATACTAGGTCTAAACAACATGCCCTACACGGACCGACTCAAAGTGCTGTCAGTATACTCAGTATCCCTACTGACTGCTGAGAGGTGACCAGTATCTGGCATACAAGGAATCCTCTAACCCATTAATGAGGGATTTACTGCACATCAGCAAGTCAAATGACATCAGAAATACTCAGTCTAGGGATCTAAACCTTTTCTGCAACATCAACAGAATGGTATGGAGTAACTGGTATATCTCTCAGAGGTTACCACTGTTGTAGAAAAGACTGCCTTATCCACATAAAACAATGTTCATCCTTGTCCATATTCAAGTACAACTTAGATCTATGGATGGTAAACAGAAAATTTACCCAGAGACTGCCACCTGTACTGTTAATGGACAAAGCTCCTAAATGCTTTATCCCATACATGGATCTCATCAAATTATCTACTGTATGATCCCAGTTAATCTCATTAGTAATAATATATAATTAACTACCACAGGATGGGTAAAGGCCAGTCTACAACTGGCCTTACCCATCCTTTATTTTTCTGTATGTGATCTTAGTTCATTCCCCACTAAATAACTCTGCACACAATATTTTTTTTTCTCTTCTCTCTCAAATATTCAAATATTGTTATTATCTGTATTTGATTATAGCTTAATTTTTTTATATTAATATTGTATAATAAGTTTTCTGTCTATGCTTGGAGCTTTTCTACCCGGGCCTCTACTGAAAATGGACATGTATCCAGTTAGACTAGCCCGGTCAACAAATGTAAAATAAATAAATAAATAATAACCAAATGGGACAGGTTATTTCAAGCACAAAAAAGGACATTGGCTAGGCTTAAAATGGCCCACAAGAGCAGCTAGACTAGTACTACCTATGAACCAAGAATAGGATCTGCATTTGAAGTGACTCGATCCTTGTAAAATGAAAGCTAATTTGATACATTTCTCCGGCATGACAGGAACTCGTTATCTGACGCGGTGGTTAAACTTTGGAAGCGTTAGCTTTTAGTAAAAAATATTATTTTAGTGGGGTTTTTTTCCTGAACATTTGGAAACAGAGGTATGATAACAGAACATTAAATACTGTGGAAATGATTATACCTTTGTTAGTTATGCATTTAATAAAAGACTAAAATAATGTTATTTCACTTTTGGGCTATAAGTCTAGCATAACAGGGCGTGAATGTGAAATAAGTATGATCAGAATGCAACACCAATGCGATAATGCTGACTTTTAATATTATTAGAGATGCTAGTGGCACAAAAGTGGAAATATTTTATGGTACACAGACGGAAGTGAGGCCTAGATAAGGGAATGCAGAGAGTGCTGCTTACATGTTGTTATTGGAAGAAACTTATACGAGTTCACTGCTAAATGCAAACAGTTGGACACTGTTGCACTAAATTTGCTTTTTCAATATTAGGAAAGATAAGATAGAAACTGAAATTGATTTGATGATGAAGGTCTTTCAAACAGGTGCAGTGTAAAGAAATATATGAGACTGTTAACCTGTTCATTATTCTGATACGAAACTGTAGCAACAGCAGTGATATGATGGACTGGCAATTTGAATGTATTAGACTGACATGAGAATGAAGGATGAATGGAGGGTTAAAGACATTTCAGTGACACACTGTGTATGCTCTACTGATAATAGTCATAGAGTAATTATTAAGAGTCACAAAAGAAAATGCAAACAAACAGATGGAAGATGGTGTAAGACACTGTTAACTAAATAACATACTTCAAAAAAGGGAATAGTGAAGTGTTTGTAGCATTACACTATCTTAGGGAAATATGTCAGGCTCGACTACCTTTAAGCTTGGAGGACATGGGATACAAGTACCTACTACAGGTAAGCATTACAATATGATGGGTCTTCCTGCTAAGAGTAGAGGAGCACAAAATACTGAAGACAGTGGACAAAAGTATATTTAGCATGAGTATGTATACAACAGAATAAAAAAGAAATGGTGAGAATACGGACCAAATCAAAATAATTTTTCCATATCATTTGGTATGACATGTATTGCTTTTGTAGCAGTAGGGAAAAGCAATGTAGCATGGCACACTATATTTACAAATATGACAGTATGAACTTGTGTTATACTTTAAAAGTGAAATTTCTACCTTAAGAGGATATATTAAATGTGTAATGCTGTATATTTTAATAACACCTGTCATAACAACTGACATTAGTTGCTTAACTGAAAACTTGTAAAATCGTAATTGGTACTAGGTGTGGATATCTCGGACTGTATATATGTTTTTGTTTTATGATGTTTCAGGATCAGCAAAAAAAAATAAATCCCCAACGAAAGATGACAAATCAGTCTTCTGATTCAAAGGCGTGTGTCAAAACGGACAAGAAGGATGGGCTGCTTTATAAGACCATTTTCTTAAGAAAAGCTGTGCAAGCAGGAAAAAAACTTCAAAGCCCGAAAGGCCGAAACCCCCTGGAAAAATGTAAAAGCAAACAAAAATATCAGCTTTTACAACAGCATTTTCAGTGTGGCAGAATGAATAAACAGCACGGGAGACTTGTATTAACGTCTCAGAAATGATCATCACGCTCTCTGGGAAGGAGAATCAACTTCTTGGGGGTTAAAATGCAAAACTACGTTAGGAAAAAGGTTTGGCGTAGGAGGCAACGGGAAGGTAAGCTTCACAGAAAGGCAAGCTGCTCAAGCAAAATGCTACAGTTTAATAGAATGTAAATTGTTCATACTGATCAGAACAAAACATTTTCATAGAGTCAGCTTACAACAGGCTGTGACTGTCCTGCTGGTGTCAGTACAAAAATCTCTTCCATTTGGACAAATAAGAATTTCCTACTGGGAGACTTCCTGGCCTCCTGGAAAATCTGAGCTCTGTTGAAGGAAAAGTTTTCCAATAAAAACATCAGCAATAATACTGTTATTACAAAATGTGAAGGTAAGGATGCAGGATCATTAATTAATGGATGCCACAAGACATCTTCTTTGGCAGGCAGCGACACCGTGTACTTCTCCATCTCCAGCAGAAAGGAGTACCGCGGTGGCTGCTTCAGCCAACAAAAGCAGACAGCACGTTCCCAAAACCAACTTCTTGACAGAGCATTCTGTGCCTTTGCCCCACATTTCATAACCTGTACGCTTACAAAACGATATCCCTTCCAAACTTCTACAAGCTATCATCAGACAAACAATGAGCAACTTAAATGGATTATTCCTAGATATAGTCTGACTGGCAGAATCTTCACAGACTAAGCCAGCTTTCACAGCCCCATGGTCATCCTATACAAACAGAATGATTGCTTGTCTATGTACCAAATAATCTTTAAAAGCAGAGAACAGAATGTCAACCACATTCATAGAAATGCCACTTTAATAAGTAGTACTTATTAAAGTATCATTCTTGTGAATGTGGTTGGAGTCCTGTTCTCTGTTTTTAAAGCTTATTTGGTTTTCAGCACATTGTAGATGTGGATATGAGCTTTGTTTTGCATTTCTTGCTAATGTAGGAAACTATTCAGTGTTGTCTCATCTGTCTAAACATCTGAGAGTGGCATTCAACCCCAACATCTCTTTCATGAGGTGAAAAAACATCTGAGATGCATGCCACATACTCTGAATGCATCAAATTTCCAGGTCAGCTCTCCATTTCACATTTGATGTAATTGCATTCAAAAACTAGATGGGTAGGGGGAGACTAAAAGTGGTACCCAAGTTCACTGCTGAAGTCCTCCACCAAAGTTTCTTTATCAGTGGGGGATTCATCAGTAACAACTTACCAAAGGGGTGAACGACTTTATTTTAAAGATGACTAAGACAGTGCTGAACATGTGACATGACATTCTGAACAATCAAAATTCTGGCTGATATATGACATAATTATGAAGAAGGACTTTGCTGACAGAAGGTGCTGCAAAGTGGCACACTTTAAAAAAATATTACTTGGAATCCTTTTTCTGGGATAATCAGTATCTCACTGTACAAATCCAACAGGGCTCCCAGAAAGACTTTCTTTTCTCTTAAAAACCAAAGGCTCAAGTTCTCATGGATATGTGAGCCTTACTGTGTCCAGAAAGGAAATTACCATCTTCAAATGCTACAACTATTGTTTCTGAATCTAGGCTGTACAGGGTAATCACACAGCTACAGAAAAAAACATAAATGCACTTCAGCAGACAAACTACTCCTGCTAGAGTCAGACACCTGCACCATGGAGTACTGATAATTGTCTACAAATATGAAAAATCTCCGGGGAGGTTTGCACTTCAGAATATCTTGATCAGCCTCCTTTGGATCTAAAGTCCCCATCATTGCCATATAACTAAGTAAACAGAGACACGACATACACTAATGTGAATACAATTACTTCCACCATCTTCATTAAACTGTTGATATTAGAAAACCCTAAAATGGATCTACACTATTGGGGTCCCTCATTATAACACTCTTCCTCAAAATGTGACTTTAGATGGGGTCCTTCTCTGGAAAGAAGAGATCTATAGACTTTTGAAATACACTGCAGATCTCATTAGAGACAGGTTCTAACCTTTAAGCATGTCCTAGTACACTTTGCACCCAAAATATCAGCAGGAAAGTTCCATTCCAAATGTCAAGCCCAATGAGTAATTTACTGGAAACCATTCTGTGGAGTTGCTCTAAATACATAAAAAGTAGCCAGGTCCACTGGCATACAGGGGTAAAGCTCTGACTATGATCCAGATGACTTGAGATTGATTAGCAAACTGAGAACCTAATGGAGCTGTCATATATATAAGAGAGGAAGGACTCAGTTTTGCTAACTAAACTCTCCTGGGGGGTGGACTGCATGCCTGGGGTGCACATTCCCATAGTTAAATACTGGAGACCCCATGGGAATACTAGCTTTAAACTAGGTAGGGTTGTTCTGAGGGATTATGTTACTTGTGGATGTGAGTGGCATGTTCTCACTAATGCCCAGCATACAATGAGCCCTAGGACTGTTACTGGGCACATGCTGCGGGAAGACATCCAGATAAGGAAAATGATAGCCCATCTTGGTTGACACTCCGCCTCAGAACCGTAGCTGGTTCATCTAGTGTCTGGTGCCTGTTCCTGATACAGCATCCCACCAAGGACTTCGGCTTACACTGTAGTAAGCAGATTGTTACATCTTCCTATAGCCAATCCACAACCCCCTCAGGTCTTTGAAAAAGAGCAAAAACAAAACAAAAGGACAACTTTCTTTATACTAAAGCAAGCTGATATCGACTTACTACATGAACTACCTTTCTGTACCGGCATTTCAGTAGAGAAAAATATACAAGTCACTAAATCAGGAACTCTCAGTCATGCCTCTAGCACTTTACCTCACACTCTTATGCTATTGTGCTATTGCTCAACCATTTGAGGGGAACAAGTGGGTCATTTGGCCAAGAGAACAGGTGATGGTCAGCAGGTAGCAGGGGAGAAAAATGTATAGTAAAAAGAGTTTCGCCAAGCTGTTAATTTAACAAGCTGGCAATTACATAATTGCTACACAAATATTTGTCCATACTAATCCAGCTTTATTGTAGTTGGACCCCTAAGTGATGCACATGCTTTCATGCTGGAATATTAATATTGGGTTCCTATTACATAATCGAAGACACAATCTTTGAATCCGTCTTGACTGAACTTGAAAGCACGAAACAGCAAAATAGCGAAACAGCATGTAAGCGATTTCTTTCCCTGGGAAAGAAATCGCTTGGCTGCCTCCGTTACTTTGCCATTTTCGTCACTGTATTGCAATCCCGGAGTTGGTATATTTAAGTAGGAGGGTGTGGGGGGTGAAGCCCTCCATTTTATGTAATGTTTTGAAGTTTTTATTTATTTATTTTTTTGGTGGAACAGTGATTTTTTTCCCCTGGGAAAAAAAATCGCTGTTCCGAGTGCTTGGGATTGTAAGCTTTCACTTACATGGGGTCGATAAATCATCGTTCGCTTATTTAATATAGACCCTTAATATTAATGCTGTAAATAGACGTTCATGCTTGGAAGCTTCTTTTAAACTTACATTTAAAAACTTTATTTTTACATAAAACAGTGTCTGCAAGTATAAAGATGCATAAATTTATAATGTAAAAATAAAACATTTGTTTTGCCGCAGTAAACATGGTCTTTAAAGGATAACAATGATGCTCAACATTCATTCTTGCATGTTCAGTCTTTTTGTTTTTATTTTTTTTTTCAGGGGTTCAGGACTTGGCACAGCAAGGGAGGGTGGCCTAATGGATAAGGTGTTTGCCTTACAACCACAAGGTAAAGGGTTTGAGTCCCACAAGGGATAATTGGCTAGGCTTAAATTGGCTCGCAAGAGCAGTTAGCCTAGTACTAATCTATGAACCTATGAAGTCCTGACATCTCAACAGTAAGCCTAACATCACACCATTCGTTAAGCCAAAATGTGAAAATACAAAATGAGGCAAAGGTTTGTTACAATAAAGACACCATGAGACATTACTGAGATGTGGTTTAAAGCCATGAAGAACCCATCCCAGAAATGCAAGGTTATAATGGCTTCCACACATTTAGACCAGCTACTACACCGGGGGTGGGGGGGAGATAAAGTTGGAGCTGCCTCAGTTTATTTAAAAACTAAATATAACTCAGGGTTGGTCAAACAAGAGAATGCACTTGAGTGTCTCCACATTCAAATCACCACAAGGAAAATCCCATACCACTTTCTTGTAAGCTATAAGTTCCCACTATGGGCCACAAAACCTATAACACATACCTGAGCTTCAGGGAAACAATCATCATCCAACCCAATACCATATTATGATTTTAATTACCCACTATAACTCAGAATCTTGTATGACAACAAACATGCAGGTTCAAGGATTCCTCATCTTGGTAAGCACAAACTCTCTAGACAAGACTGCCAATACACTGACCAGGGGCACAAACATACTCAATCTAGTCATCACTAATATTGGAAAAGTATTGTGTAAGAACTCACCATAACCTTAGATGTCCTTCTCTTCTATATGCTCCTGTATTCATGACATAAGGGAGTTTGCTCTCCTGCGAACCCTCAAATGTCCGGCCGTTATATAAAAGTTAAATGCTACCACTAGGGTGCGCGCAACATCCTGCACCTCTTCTCTGATGTCTGTTATAAATGGACGTCGGGTATAAGGTAGATGTCAGCACGCATCCACCTCAGAACTGAATGCAGCAAGAGTCGGCGACTCGTGAATGGGTACACTGGGAGTCAGGAGTCAGGGAAGTGTGAGGGGGAAGGCTGGGTGGGAAACGATACAGTAGCATATAGAAGAGAAGGACATCTAAAGTTATGGTAAGTTCTTACACAACAATACTATGTCCTTCTATTCATATGCTGTTGATGGAGAGTGCAAAAGCTCCTGTTCTATGGAAAGGGAGGCGGACCAGAAGCACTTACCCCAAACCCATGGAGGATGGCTCTGGCAAATCCTGCCCTGGCTCTAGAAACCAAGTCCAGATTGTAGTGCCTAGTGAAAGTATGAACAGAGGACCATATATCTGCTTCCAGGATAGCAGCTGTGTCTAATCCTTTAAGGAATGCCCCAGAGGAGGACACTGCCCTGGTAGATTGAGCTCTAACTGGGGCTGTGAAAGACTTGCCGTGAGTAGTAACAGTAGGAAATAGTTTTAGATATCCAAGAGGATACGGTTTGCTTGGAAACAGGTTGACCCAGGGCACTTGGGTGGTAAGAGACAAAAAGCCTGTCAGATTTGCATAGGGATCTGGTTTTGGCCAAGTAATACCCAAGCTGTCTGTGAACATCTAGGAATGAAGTATCCTCTTTGCCTTGTTCTGTGGAGAGGGAAAAAGGTTGGCATATTTATAGTTTGATTTAAAGACAGCTCACTGACCATTTTGGGCATGAAAGAGGTGTTAGTGCGCAAGCATAGCCTGTCCTTGTGGAAGATAGTGAAGAGGGGTCTGCCATCAGGGCCTGGAGTTCTGTGACTCTTCTGGCTGATGTGATGGCCACCAGGATGATAGTCTTCCAGGTGCAGTGTTGGAGGGAGCAGACTTTGGCTGGTTTGAAAGGTAAGAGTGCCAATTTCTCCAGGACAAAGTTAAGACCCCATGGTGGGGGAATGGGTTTCCTTGTGGGTCTGAGATGAAGTGCTCCTCTCAGAAAGAGTTTGACTTCTAACATGGAAGCTAGAGGAGGTACTAAAGGCAGACCTGCAGAGATGGCAGACAAATGTATTTTAATGGAGGAATAAGACAATCCAGATGTCATAAGGTCACACAGATAAAACAGGACCACAGCAGGCTCTACTCTCAGTGGTTGCAGGTTATTTTTTAGACACCACAATGAAAATGTCTTCCATTTTGACAGGTAGGATTTTCTAGTATTCAGTTTTCTGGCCTCCTGTAGAAAGTACAGTTGTGTACACTTACCATAAATGTAGATGTTCGAGTGTATTTATTGTTGCAGTCATCACACTTGGGTTATCTGCCTGCAGGTAACCCTCAGTCAGTCCGAATACCAGAGTCTTGGGATTTCTGCATTGGATGCTGTTGCTTCTTCTATGACGTCAGGGGTATAAAACATGCAACTGACACCATTACATCAGTTTTTCTTGCCCCAGATGTCAGGAGCTCCCAAAATAGGAAGCTATTACATGGTCTGGAACACCTCCAGTAAAAAGTAAATACCCCTGCCATAAAAGATGGCCATAAAGAGGATTGGAAGAAAGGATATAGAAAGCCAGGGGGCTGGAGGGTGGGAAACCAGGACTGCAACAGTGAATACACTCGAACATCTACATTTATGGTAAGTATACACAACTGTACTACGTTCTTCGTGTTTCACTGTTGCAGTCATCACACTTGGGTTGATTCCCAAAGCTGAGGAAGGGTGGAGGCAGTCAAGAAGTGTTAGGGCTGGCTAGCAGGCCTTGTAAGACTGCTGTAGCAAATCCAGCTCTGGATTTAGAAAAAATAGGTAAATGGTAATGCTTGGTGAAGGTGTGTACAGAACTCCAGGTTGCAGCTTCCAGGATGTCCCTGGTAGGGACTCCCCTGAGAAATGCTGTAGAGACTGAAGTAGCTCTAGTGGAATGAGTTCTGATCCCCAGAGGGGTAGGTTTTCCATGGTGCTTGTAGCAGAAATGGATGCAGTGTGCTATCCATTTGGAAATAGTTTGCTTCAAAATGGCCTTGCCCTCTGTCCCTGTAGCAAAGCTGACTAGCAGCTGGTCAGATTTTCTGAAAGGCTTAGTCCTGTCCAGGTAGAACCTAAGCTGTCTGTGCATGTACAAGGAGTGCAGGATCCTTTCCCATTTATTCTGAGGATTAGGGAAGAAGCTTGGCAAATGGATGGATTGGTTTAAAGTCACACTGTATGCCACCTTGGGCATAAAGGAAGGGTTAGTCCTGAGGGAAACACTGTCAGCATGGAAAATAATAAAGGGTTCCACTGCCATTAGTGCCTGTAACTCAGACACTCTTCTTGCTGAAGTAATAGCTAGAAGTAAGGCTGTTTTCCAAGAGAGGAATTTTAACTCTGCTGAAGCAGGAGGTTCAAAAGGGGGAAGTGTGAGCTTCTCCAGTACAAAGATAAGGTCCCAGGCCAGGGTGGGCACTCTCCTAGGGGTCTTAAGTTGTTAGCTCCACTCAGCAACTGTTTGATGATAGGGTGAGAAAAGAGAGGAGGCTCAGTATTATAATGAGCTGAGATGGCAGAGGCATGAATCTTAATGGATGAGAAAGATAAGCCTATGTGGAGCAGCTCTGCTAGGTAATCAAGGATTTGAGCTAAGCTGGGCACAGCTGTGTCCTTCCCTAGAGGCTGACTCCAAGAACAATGTCTTTTCCACTTTTCAGCATAGGATTTCCTAGCACTAGGCCTTCTGGCCTCAAGGATGGCATCCAGCACCTGTTTGCTGAGGGATGCTGGTGGTGTATTCAGGGAATAAGCCAGGCTGCAAGGTTTAGGGTTTGTACTTGTGGATGCAAAATCTGTCCCTCCTACTAAGACAGCAAGGAAGGTGTCTGATGACATGCTTGACAAGCCACGCTGTGCTAGGAACTGGCTTTGCACCTGTCACCCTGGGATTCCCCGGATATTTAAGGTTCTTGCCACCCCACCCTTGCCTTTTTTTTTTTAGGCAAGGCTCACTAACCTACCACCACCTAAAAAAAAAAAAAAAGAAACTGAGGGTAACTGCGCCGCAGAATGCCAAATCTCTAAATGCACAACACTTCAAGGCCACACTCAGTTCGGAGATGGAGTATGTCTGTAATGTGACTGTGTGTTGCAACCTGGTTCAAGGCTCCTGAGCACACCAGGTTTTACCTCATATCGCGTCATTTACCCCAAACCGGACCCCACACACAAACACCAGGGGTGTATCCATATCCATATTCCTCCATATTACCCACTGGCACACCTCCAGACAGGTAACACGCAACGCTCAAAAGACAACCAACCAACTAACTGCAAATTAAAAATAGTATTGTAGCATGTTGCATTGTACGCTGGAGGCAAACCCAGAACCCCACACAGGAATCCTGAAGAAGCCTTAAATGTATCTCCAAACACCATCATATGCCTAGAACCATCATGGTGGGTGACTTCTACTACTAACCAATATAGACTCAAGCCCTAACTAGCCCAACAGTTCCTGGTTCAATGCCATGGAATGTTCATAATTAAATGAGTGTTCAATGGAGAAGGAGAAAATATACTAGATCTCATTATCACAAACATCCCACAAACATGCGGACAAAATGCTCACATGGTGGATCACCACAGATCCTCATCCTATTGGTGAGATCTGATCATAAAAAACATCCTCCCCCACCCCAAAACCCAGAAAAACCAAAACTACTAAGAGAACAAAACTTCTAAAACTCACTTCTGGTCTTCTGAGACTCAAGACTGGTGTGAAAGCCTGGAAAGCCCTGAGACAAGCTGCAAACCCCTTAGGACACATGGATCAGGCAACCCCCAATAAAACCAAGACTCAAATAAAACCAAGACTCTTTCCACACAGGCAAAACCATAGTCTACCAAAGACTCCAGCCATTAACAAACTTTCCAGTAAGAGGGACCCCAGAAAAGAAACAACTTTGAATAAGATTAAAAAAAATATACTGATATAGAAAAAATAAAGTAAAAAAAAAATCAACTAAAAAAATATTAGCACTCATAAAGATTTAACTCATAAAATCAACTAAGAAAATTGCCATGGATTCAGCTATGTGCTCACAAGGCCTTTTTCACGGGAAAATAGCTGAACCCAGAAAAAACCCGATAAGGCGCTCCCAGTTCAGTGCATGATAACAAAAACAGACATACAGGAGACAGACAACCCAGCTCCACCACCAGGCCCCTTACAGGACAGGTAACTCTCCCAACTAAGCTCCCAACTAAAAACATCTCAAGAAGCTTCCCTCACAGCTATTCTCTCAAGATATTAAAGCTGCTAGGAAAGCTGCTAAAGAAAAACCAGCAACAGCATCAGCTATGAGCCAGGTGTCAGCTGTGTAACGCACATGGAATTAAACTGTAATATCAAAGCCTGCTGTTTGCATAGGTTGCCCACTTATCCACCATGGCGGTAGCCCACCACACCCAACTGTGGTCCCACTCCGGAAACTACAGGCAAAGAAAACTCAAGCTTAAGGACTGCAAAGCTATGGAAACAAGAGCTTAGCAAGTCTGGGAGCAGAAGATCATAATGAAGGCTATACAGAAGACATAGAGGACTTGCAGACATTGGACCCAAATTCCATGCCTTTGACAAGGTAGGAAGCTTTGAACACAGCTTCGACTTTTTGAAACAAACACTTGACCCCCACAAATGAGGCAGACCAGAGCCATACAGCCTACCAAACTAAAGCACACACAGTTGATTAACCCACCCATAACTCTAGAAGGGCCACCAGCTTAAATGTAAAATACCATGTCAACCTTCTCAAGTACAGAGTTGCATACTTAAGGATTGACAGTTCCTTTTGTCCCAGAGACAGCGGTCCTGGGTCACTGAGTCCAAGCCAACATGGAGAAGTTTTGGCCGGTCCTAAGCGAAGAGAGGCTCCAGAATAGCCAGATTCTGACAAACATAGCAGGTGACAAGTCATGGGACACAGAGTGCACTGGAAAAGTTGAATATAAGGTGCAGGCGTATGGCCTGAGATGAGCAGAAAAAACCATCCAGAGCTGTTCCTTGAAAAACAAGACTCACGAAAAACCTGTAGGGCAACGCCAAAACAAGGTAACCCCAGGTTACCATATAGGTAGCAAGTACCCATTAAAAGAAGTAACCCTAAGCTCACCATGAGGTGGGCATCCACTGCTACATTGGGATGACAGTACCTGATCATGAAGTTTAGAATTGACTGATTAATTGCACTCACATTCCTAAAGAGGTCAGATCATCATTCTACAAAGCCCACCTGATCATGAAGGGCTCTACACCACTACATAATGAGGTTCTTGTCCCACCTGTAGTCACCTACTACATAGACCAATTGCAGAGTTCAAGATAGACCTCAATGGAGACTAGGAAGACCCATTACAAATCCAAAAGGACACCGAAAGTTCAGCACCAGTTGCATATGGAAAGCCATATCCAGCCGGATTTTAAGACCATGAGACACCCCATGCCTGACATAAATCCACTTTCAGAAGTGACTAGTGCAATGCAGATCCACCTCAGGTACTTAGAATCCCAGAGCCTGGATACAAAAAATCCGGCCTTAAATAGGACTGACCCAAACAACTCTGAGCATCCAAGTGCCACGTCCACACCTCTGGAGGCCGGAAGGCAGGAGGCTGCCTATAGGATTTGAAACAAGATTGGTCTGAATCTGTCTGTAATTGTATCACTGTGTGAGGGAATCAATACAAAATCCCAAGAGGCAAGAATCCTTGGCTGGCCACGGGGGCTCTGGTATCAACAAAATAATCTAAAAACCGGGGCTGAGATCAGAGGCACAACCCGGTGGCTTATATGATGTAGGTGCCAGGGAGGCACTGCTGTCAGACTGCATAGGAGTGGGTACCAGTGCTGGCGTGGCCAATCTGGAGCAATAAGGATTGCCCTTGGCCTGTCCTGCTTGATCATGAGTAGTACTTTTGAGAGGAGGGGCAGAGGAGGAAAGGCATAAATTGAGAAGTTTTCCCAAGTAAGGATAGGGTGCCCACCCTCCAGGCTCTGCTGTGAGGGTTCCTGGTGCAAAAATTGTTCAATTGGTGGTTTTGTAAGGAGGCAAAAAGGTCCACCTCAGGTGTTCCCCACCTCTGGGTTAGAAGTTTGAATGAGTTGGGTTCCAATTTCCACATGAGGGCCCAGTAGATTTCTGCTTAAGTCGTCTGCCAGTGAATTTTGCTTGCCTGGCAGGAATTGAGCTTGTAGGTGCACTTGGATGCTCAAGGCTGTGTTCCACAGAGCCATGGCTAACCTGCAGAGTGGGTAAGAATGAGTTCCCACTGCTTGTTTATGTATCACATAACTCTGGTGTTGTCTGTCTTTATCAGGCATTGTCCTGGAAGGATAAGGTATTTGAAGGCTGTCAGAGCATTTTGTGCAGCTAGCATCTCTTTTTGACTGATATGCAGGGGAATTTGTTCTGTGCTCCATTTACCTTGAATGCATTTGCCTGCCATGTGAACCCCCCCATGCACAGTCTGATGCATCTGTTGTCAGGGTTTGGGCAGCGAGGGGTTGAATGAAAGGAAGTCCCTTGTTGTGGTTGCATGTTTCTGCCCACCAAAGGAACTCTGCCCTTAGACAAGGTATGATAAGAATCACTGTTTCCAGGTCATGGGAATGTTGACACCAGAGATTTTTTAAGTACCACTGACATTTCCTCATATGCAGTCTTGCATATGGAATTAGCAGCATGCATGAGGTCACGAACCCCAGGGCTTGCAGTATTTTGTTTGCAGATAGCTGGGTTTTGTTGGCCATTAGTTTGAAAAAGTTTGTCAAATGGACCTGCTTTTATGGAGTGAGGAATGCCATCTGGGAAGTTGTGTTCAAGCCTGCTCCCAGAAATACAATTTGTTGGCTGGGCACCAATTGTGATTTCTTTTTGTTGATGGTATATCCCAGTGTAGTTAGAAGTCTATTTACAAATGCCAGGTGCTGAAGTAGCAATTTCTGACTGTCCACCTGAATCAGGCAATCGTCCAAGTATAGGTAGATTTGAATCTTTCTCTGCCTGCAGTATGCAATGACTGGAGCCAGGCATTTTGCGAATACTCTGGGTGCAGTAGATAAGCCAAAGGGAAGTTCAGAAAACTGATAGTGTGCAGAGCCTGCCCTGAAATGTAGATATTTCATGAAAGACTCCCTTATGGGGTTGTGCAGATAAGTTTCTTTCAAGTCTAGGGTGACTAACCAGGCATCCTTGGCTAGCACAGGAAGAAGCTGCTGTAGTGTAAGCATTTTGAATTTTGGGACCACCAGAAAGGTGAGAATTGAAAGATCCAGGATAGGGTGCCAAGAGCTCTCTTTTCTGGGCACCAGGAACAGTCTGGAGTAGAAACCCTGTCCCCTCTGTTCTACTGGGACAGGTTGAATAGCCCTTATATGGAGAAGGGAAAGTACTTGCTTTTGAGCCTCTGCCCTCTGGTTTGGAGGGAGGTCTGGCAACCCGCTTGGTGTTGGCAGTGAGTGGAAGTAGAATCTGTATCCCTGGGATACAATGTTTAGAATCCATCGGTCCTGAGTAATGGACATGCAGTTTTTTTGCATGAAGGGCAAGTTTTCCTTCTAGGGGCGCAAGTACTTGGGCATGGCTGGGAAGGATAATTGGAAAGTCATAGTGAACTTTTTCCATAAGGGTGTGGCTTACCACTCCTTGGTTTTGAGGTGGAAATGCTCCATTGTTTAGATCTCTGCATACCCTGAGACTGTTGTCTTGGTGGTCTGTTTCCCCTGGGTTTAGACTGAGAAGGCCTGTGAGGGACTGGAAAGGACCAGATTTTTGAAGGCCAATGCCTACTGAATCTAGGTGGCTGTACCTGTAAGAAATCTTTGACAGTTTGCATAGATTTACCTTTTTCTTTTTCTTCCATCTTTTTAAGAACTACTTCTGCTTTAGTGCCAAACAAACACTCCTGATTTAATGGAGCATCTAGTAATTTTGCTTTGACATGGTCAGGCAAGATTTGTTCCTTTAGCCAAGCATGCCTTCTCAGTACAGATCCAGTGACAGCAGCCCTGCAAGATGCTTCTGGGGCATCAAACCCACACTCTAAAGTATGTTTACTAATTTGGTTTGCAGAATGCATTAACTCTTGTAAATCTTTATTTTCTGTACAATCTGGAAGTAACACCATTTTTTGTTTAATTAGTTCCATAATATGCTGCTGGTACTTCAATATGTGAAACTGGCAATTCAAAGCCTTGATGGCAAGAGTTGCAGATGTATATACCAGCTTACCTCATCTGTCTAAAGCTCTAGAATCCCTGTCTGAAGGGGTAGGGTTTTTGGCTGTAGTAGCCTTAATGCTTTTAGGCCCCTGGGAAATGGTCTCTGGATCCGCATTAGGATTCTTAAAGAGAAATTTGTGAGTGTTAGGTACTCTGTAGTACCTGTCAGGTTTTCTAGGAGCTGGTGGTAAAGTGTCAGGAGTAAGACTGGACTCCAAGAAGACATCATCTACAATATCCAGGACAGGGGGTATAGCTAGAGGCCTGTGCTGAGGTAAATCTAAAAATTCCCTGAGTCTCTTTTTGGACTGAGGATAGCCCTGGCATTCCCAGTGGAAATGTTCTCTTAAGGTATGCAAGGTTTCACCAAAAGAAAAATCTTCTGGAGGGGAGGCAGAGGGAATTGCTTCCTCTGCATCTGAATCCTCATAGGTAGACAAGGGTATGTCCTGGTAATCAGAAGGATCAGAGTCATCAGACTCCTGGTCGGTAGAATCAGAAGGAAATTCAATTCTTTGCCTTTTGGCAGGAGAAGGCTAGCTTCCCCTAATTAGAATAATAAGGTCTTCGGCCCTTCTAAGCATTTGTTTTTGTGGCATGGAAGCTTGAGCATGCGCTTTGGACGTCGGTTTTCTAGGTGTACTGTGAACTCTGGGCCTAAGAAACTCAGTAGTTTTAGTAGGAAAAGAGGTTGCCGGTTTAATATGAATATCGGTAGGTCGGAATGCACCCTCAGAAGCCAATGCCTGCACAGCGGCTCCACACCCATCCAAGGTAGAGACATCCACAGGTTCCATAGTCGAAGAAGCATCTCATGGCATATCGGACTCCAAAAGGGTCTCAGCAGAGGCCTGTGAATCTGTAGAAGAGGGCATCAGGGGCTGCAAAGAAGCCTCACTGAGTACCGGTGGACTGGCGACTAGCTTAACGGAACCGTCAACAGCAGTTTTTGACCTATGCAGTCTGTCTCTTTGTCTTTGCGTTTTTTCAGAAGATCGGTAGTCGGACGGCTTACTGAAGCCATTTTGGAATATGGACAATGAGAGAGAAAGAATTTAGCTACAAAAATAGCCCAATGATGAATAGTTCAGGCGTTAAACAAGGCACAAAACCGACAGCTAGGGACGTCGTGGTCTGGGCCTAAAAAGGTGACGCAGTAAGAATGAAAATCTCTGTGAGATATTTGCTTTACACAGGCAAGACAACTGTTAATTTTTTTCTGACATCGGTTAGAGCAAGAAAAAAGAATCCTCAACTGGGTACTTAGCTTTAGAAATCTACTCAAAAAAACGAAAATTTCAGGTAGCGGCCAATCAGCACTTGCGAACTGCTTCTGCTTCAGGCTCCTTCTCGGCAAGAAAGACTGATGTAATGTGTTGGCTGCATGTTTTTATACCCCTGATGACCTGACGTCATGGAAGAGGTGACAGCATCCGATGCAGAAATTTCAAGACTCTGGTATTTGGGCCAGCTGAGGGCTACCTGCAGGCAGATAACCCAAGTGTGATGACTGCAACAGTGAAACACAAAGAACATCCTGGGTCACATCCTCTGAGTATAGGTGTCTGAAAGGAATCAGCACCCTATCACCCACAGTGTGAGGTTCAGAGTGGAAAGATGGGGGTGCAGGAGTGTTCCCTTGTGCTGTGAGAGTAGGTCCATTCAGTGGGGTAACTTGTGGTGACTGCCCTTGGCTAGGTGAAATAGAAGAGGGAACCAGTGCTGCCTTGGCCAATAGGGAGTCACCAGCAAGATTTGAGGCCGTTCCTTCTGAATTTTCAGCAGGACTCTTTGTATGAGAGGGAAGGGGGAGAATGCATAGGCATACTTCCCTTTCCAGGAAATTGAGACAGCATCCACCTTTCAAGCTTCTTTGTGAGGTACCCTGGAACAGAAGGTCGGGAGCTGTCTGTTCATGGCAGAGGTAAAGAGATCCACATTTGGGATACCCCTTCGATGGACCTGGTCCAGAAACATGTCCCTGTTCAGCATCCATTTGTGAGACAGGGTCATGGCTCTGCTCAATGAATACGCTATCACATTTTCTGCAGAAGAGATATAAAATGCTTGGATAAGGATCTCTTTCCCCAGTGCTATTTCCCAAGCCTGTAGTGCTCGTCTGCACAGGAGGTAGGACTTTGTCTCCCCTGTTTATTGACGTATCACAGCACAGTGGTATTGTCTGTGTCCCACCTCAGAGTGCCTGGTAGAAAGTGATCCTAGAAAATGTTTACGGCCAGTATCAGGGTCTCATTTCCTTGATATTGATGTGCTCCTTTTGTTGGGAGTGGGTCCATGAGTTCCTCACCCTCCAGGTTCCTAGGGTTGCACCTCAGCCTGTGTCTGAGATATCCGTGAAGAGATACTGGTTGGGAGGTATGGGCTGTAGGGGTAGGCCAGAATTCTTCTGAATCTGGGAGATCCACCATTTGAGTTCCCTGGTCAGGCATGGCAGCATGGGAATCATGAATTCCAGTGGGTGCAAGTTTGTTTCCAGATAGAACTTAGATACTACTGGACCTTCCTTATGTGGAGCCTTATGAGGGGGACCATGGGAATAGTTGAGGCCATGAACACCAGAATTCTGAGAAATTCCCTGACTGAGATGGCTTTTAGGGGAAGAATTTCCTCTAAATAAGATGTGAGCATCACAATCTTGTCTGGAGATAGGCAAACCATCATTTCCCTTGTCAGAATCCATCACCCTAGAAATACCTGGTCTTGGGAGGCTATCAGGGAGGATTTTTTTGAGGTTTATAGTAAATCCTAGACCAGTTAGCAGGGAGATGATGAATCTAATGTTGTAGGGCTGCAGAACTTGAGGGAGCCTGGATCAGGATATCATCTAAGTAAGAGAAAAGCTGTACTCCCTTTGTTCTGGTGAATGCCACGACTGGGGCCAAACATTCTGTAAATACCCTTGGTGCTGTAGAAATATCAAAAGGTAAGGCACCAACCTGAAAGACAGTCTACTGAGAAGCGGAGGTACCTCCTGAAAAGTAAAAGTGGGTGAATGGGGATGTGTAAGTAGGCGTTTTTTACGTCCAATGACACTAAGAAACCCTGAGGAAGGATCAGGGGTAGGAGAGTAGGGAGAGAGAGAGAGCATCCTGAAGGAGGGAACTATGAGGAAGGTGTTGATGTGGGATAGGGCCACGATAGGCCTCCAGGGGCCTTCCTTTCTTGGGAACAAAAAGAGTCTTGAATAAAATTCTCTTCCTCTTGCCAAGATGCGTACCTCCTGAATGGTTCCTTGAGCAAGGAGTTCTTGCAGGATTGGTGGGAAGAGAGGTATTTGGTCTCGGGGTGGGTGAGGGATGCCTTTTGGGGTGGGTCTGGACTCCCAGGTCATGAAGTATCCCTCCTGTATGATTGACAGGACCCAGGAGGTCCTGGATAACCTGCTTCTGAGTGGGATGGGAGAGGCGCATGGATAGAGGGGTGTCTGATGGAGGAGCCTGGTAGTCACAGACTATCAGGTTTTCCCTGAAAGGGCTGTTTAGAGGGAGAGGTGATGGAGGCAGGCGTGAGTGGGGTCTATTTCCTATGTTCCTTTCTGGGTTTAGTCTGAGGTCTCTTGCCAGAAGTTCTCACAAATGAAGTTTTTGTTGGGTAATTCCTCTGAAAATGAGGTACTGGAGAGACAAAGATATGTCTCAGTTCCTGCAGTTCCTTCCCTTTGGTTTGGAGGGCTTTGAAGAGATCAGCAGCTGCTGCACCAAACAGGTGACTGTTGTCTGGAGGTGCATCCAGGAGTTTGGATTTGATGTCATCAGGGGGAGGGCGCAGTCTCAGCCATGAGTATCTCCTGATGACAGACCCTGAGGCAGCAGCTCTAGTAGAGGCTTCTACATCATCGTAGCTGCACTTGATAGAATGTTTTGTGACCTGGGAGCAAGAGCTCGGGAGGGAAGAGATCTTCACCTTAGCAGGTGAATCTGGTAGTTCTTCTAATTGTTTTGTTATATCTGCCATAACAGCCAGGGCATATTTAGCCATATGTGTCTGACAGTTGATGGGTCTTACAGTCAGGGTGGTAGAAGTGTAAACCTTCTTTCCCAGGTGCTCCATCATCCTACTCTCTTTATCAGAGGACAGAAGAGAAGTGGAGGGGAGGCATTTGGAAGTTTTGTCCATGGTCACAGAAATGACTGCTGGATCTTCAGCAGGACCCTTGTAGAATCTGTCTGGACATTTGGGGGTTGGGGGCTGTGAATCAGGCTTTTTAGAAGCAGCCAAGAATGCATCCAGAAAAGCAGGGTGCACAGGAGGCACAGCAGAAGGACTAGGAGACTCCAGTTGGAGTAATTCATATCTTTTTTGAGTCTCAGTGATTTGGCTGTTATCCCATTGAAAGAAATCTTGCATCTTAGTGATGGTCTCACCACAGGTGAGATCCTCACCTGGGGAATCTGTGCTATTTTACTTCTCCTCTGGAGAGGCATATCCCAAGGGAGAAACCATTTGTGAGGAGTAGGTAAGGGATTCATCATCCTCTGAAGAATCTTCTTCCGCAGAATGGTCATCGGGGATTGCTCCCTTGGGGGCTGAAGCCGTAGGGACCTGAGTAGTGATTGGGCCCTGACGTAAAGCCAGGAAAGCATTGAGCAGGCATTGGGTAAAGCCCTGCCAATCTGGGGGGGTGTTCAATGCTGGGAGAAGATAGAGGTTGGGAAATATACTTAGTCTTCTCTTTTCTCTTCCTATGAGAATCTGGTGGAGATGCTTGAGAAAAACAGTGGAGGGTAGAAGGGCCTGATGCCAACCTGCACTCCACAACATCTGATTCTATGTCTTCGTGAACTACAATCTGAGAAACCCCACATGGTCCCTCAGAAATAACAAGCCTAGGTTCCCCATCGGCAACCCACTCAGACGACTGAGTTTCCCTCTAGGATGTGACCTCAGGCAACAAAATAGTTTCCTCTGGGCTTTCCGCCGAAGGCAGCTCCGAGGACTCCGGCTCAAACTCCGGGCCTTTACTGGCCTAGAGAGGCATGGCTGAAGTGGAGGGTGTAGCAGTCGGTTCAGGCCTGCTCTTTTTGGCCTTCTTGACTTTGGGCTCTTCCGACGGTAACGATGTCAGATCCATATGTGCAGTTAGACGTTTAAGCCTTTGGTTTTCAAGGTACAAATTCAAAGCTGCTAGATGGCTTCTAAGGGTTTTGGGGACAAAGGCCTGACAGATACTACACGTGGTATGGTCGTGTTTGTGGGCTAGACAGAAAAGACAGAGCTCACGTGAGTCCTTATGTGGAATTTTCCTTCCACACCTACACTTGCCCTTCCTACCTGACACGAAACCCACAGCAGTAGCAAGAAAAGATTAGAAAACACCTATGTGGTACTTATCTAGAGTCGGATGTAAAGAAACGCTTCTTCCGATAAGCGACGACTGGAGCTGGTAGTCACACAGGCGGCAGAAAAGTTCTGAGGTGGATGCATGCTGATGTCCGCTTTCTACCCGACATCCATTTACAACTGACATCAGATAAGAGGCGCAGGATGTCACGTGCACCCTAGTGCTAGCATTTAACTTTTGTATAATGGCCGGACGTTCAACAATTCGACAGAAGCAAACTCACTGATGTCACGAATACAGTAGCATATGAATAGAAGGACATGCATTGTTACATGCCCTACTGTAATGTCTTTCCTGGTAAGGTCAGACCAAGAAAATGTTTCTTTGAAATAAAAATAAAACCTGGAACCGCCTTTCCTGGTAAGGTCAGACCACAGAAAATGTTTATTTGAAGTAAAAATAAAACCTGGAACCCCACAGCTAACCCTGGAATGTTCAGCAATTACTCCAAGGCTAACTGCATACTATTAATTGATAACGTGGCAAAATCTGAAGCCCCTCAAACCCTAATAGCACTGCTTCCTATGCAGAACTGTTCACATAAACCTTATACAAGCATGTTAATAGCTGCACAGAGTTGTGCTCACCTGGAATAAGTACAGAACTAACTAAAAAACAAACCACCGTGGTGGAATTGCAACATCAGTAGGCTGTACAGCTGAAGAAAGAAAATCATGGAAAAAATTAGGAGGTGTGGTACCCAGCAGGATAAAAGAACTCTCAAACTAAACAAAAAACTCAGAGGGAAAATAAAGTCTACCCAAAGCCAAATTTGAGGTAAGTCTGACCCAAGCCAAAGCCAGATGCAAGGCATTCTTTAGTTATGACAGCAACTTTAAAGGCAATACCCAACTGTGTACAGAGCTCATTGTTATTGGAGCCACCTACACTGAGCTAGAAGATATAGCAAATCTACACTGACAGATAAATTCAGCCCTAACTTTACCCCCTCAGGAAATGCCATCAAATTTAACTCCACCCCAACTATCACTAGGGAACAGGTCTCCCTAAGGCCAAGATCACTGCATTGATATGCCCCACCAATAACCCAGACCGAAATCTAAACAACATGAAACATAACCGACCGGGCCCTCTGGAATAACTATTTAACCATAGCCTCCAAACAGGAATCATTCCTCACAGATGGAGAACTGCAACCATCACCCCTCTGCACAAAGGTGGGCCATCTACGGACCCTGGAAACTACAGACCAATCAGTCACACCAGTCTTATCTGCAAAACCATGGAAAGAATTTCCTTGGAAATGATCAAAAATGACATAGGAAACCTCCAAGCACTGGTCCTAACACAGTCTGGTTTCATCAATGGCAGATCATAACTACCCAGAACAGTGGACTTCTTTGAGAAGGTCAACAAAGCAATGACTTGGGGGGTCAATGAAGTCACAATATCTACCTTGACCTGGCAAAAGCATTTGACACAATTCCCCATTCGAGTATATTTGGCAAACTCAAGAGGTTATCTATAAACCCTTATGTCACCCGATGGACACTCAGCTGGCTCACAGCAGGACCCAGGAAGTTAGAATTGTGGAGTCCACCTCTACAAAGAGGCCAAACACCAGTGCAGTCCCTCAGAGATCAATCCTGGGAACTGGTCCTTTTTGGCATCTACTTCTCAACTCATTGCCAATGTTAAGGGCCTCTGGCTGACCAAATCTACAGATGATTGAAAATTGGCAACAGTCATAGAATCCCCCACCCACACTAATGTTTTTCAAGGTCTTGAAAAGGCAAATAATTGGTGCCAGAGCCATGGACTAAACTTAAATAGAAAGAAATGCTTAATGGTATCCTTTGTAAAGTTGACCACCCCTGATAACTACCATATCAATAACACACACTAAGACTCTACCCAGTAGCCAGGGACTTGGGAATCACATAGACAGTAATCTAGCCTTTGACCATCATACGTCTTAAGGTAGTGAATAAATCATTCTATGGAGTGTAACTTATAAAGGCATGACACCGATATCCAAGGAGGACATTGTTCCACTGTATTTGGCACTCATCAAACCTAACATTGAATACAATGCCCCTTTAGAATGTACCCAGGCAGGCACATCCAAAAACTGGAATATCCACACATTTTCCTCACTAAAAGAATACAGGGTGTAAATAACATGCCCTGTGCATACTGCCTCAAAGCCCTATCCCTGTGTTCTGTCTACTACATGCTGTTGACAGGAGAAGTACGCCTGACATACCAGACATCTTCGGGCCTCAATCTGTTGGGCCTTCGGCATATCTGCAAAACAAACAGCACCAGAATTACCTGTTCTAAAGTATTAAACTTTACCTGTGATATAAATAGGACCTACTGGAGAGACAGGTATGTATTCCAGAAATTGCCCATACTTTGGAACAGGCTCCCCATCCATACGAAGCAGAGTTTAGCACACCTATGCCTCTACTAGACATATACAGCCTATAAATGGTTCAACTCCCAGACCCCTGCTTGTAAATACTTCATCTCACAAGCCCCTGCTTACACTACTAAGGGTGCCAGAACTTGTTAGAGATTCGGGATATGTGATTAGGCTTAAAAGCCCCAGTGGTCATTAGCCTAGTATATACCTATGAACTTATAAAAGTATAATGTTAATAAAACACTAAAAAAGCAAATACAAATTCTACTGAAAATCAGGCATTGCAACATGCACCTCAAAAACATACTAAATGTAGCGCATGATGGAGAAAGTAAAGACAACTGCGATCCCAAATTAAACGTGCACGAACAAAGCAGATAATCAGAAGGGTTCTGCGATTCTATTTGTATTCAGAAGTGCACTCTTGCACTATCAATAGTACACTAAGGGTTCTGTGATTCTATTTGTATTCAGACGTGTACTCTTGCACTATCAGTAGTGCACTAAGGGTTCTGTGATTCTATTTGTATTCAGACGTGTACTCTTGCACTATCAGTAGTGCACTAAGGGTTCTGTGATTCTATTTGTATTCAGACGTGCACTCTTGCACTATCAGTAGTGCACTCCATTACAAAACTCTTTTGGGTGTGTACTGCTTCATTTGTCTTAATGGAGTACACTAATGACAGTGCAAGACAGTGAAAGAATAGCCAAAATAATTTGAAAATTTTTTTTGAGTGTTGGAAGATTCAAAACTGGCCACAGAAGCTGTAGGAGGTACACCTAATTTTGTGTATATAAGGAAGCTCAATTTTAAGAACCTGCATCAGAAACAAAGTACAGCACAGGGGTGGGGGGATAAATGTGCACATTACAATTTCATTAAAGCAGAGGAAATAGGCACTACAATGTATGACATATGAAAATGCAGAAAAGCTGGTAGACATAATTGCAATACAGTTACTGTGGTATACCTCACTTATAAATACTGTAAGGCTCTCTAAATTGCCAAAACTTTTAATGCTCTATAGAGAATATACCAACATACTTGCTGTATTAAACAGGGTGATTTAACCAACACCCTAGCTAAGCATGCAGTATGTTTGTGTCTTTCGGCTTTTCCCGGTTAGGGGTTGCCACAGCGGAACTCCGGTCCACTAATGATTGGCAGCAGATTTTTACGTGCTGGCTTGCAGGGCCTAACGCACAACCTTCAAAGAAGGAACGCCCATTCATGCATGTCGCCATACAGAAGACGCTCTAACTGAGAATAGAATGGGCACCGTCTAACTGTGAGGCGACAACGCTACCGCAGCACCACCACCGTGCAGTATAATGCATGAATTTCAAACATTTTCTTTTTATTTTTGGTTTTAGACAAGTGGGCATGTGTCAAAGAGTTGGGGACTGGAGAACTATTTTAGAAATGAGAGTTGTACTGGCAGCCAAGGACCAATGCCATTGTAACTTCTGGACTAAATGATTGTTTTAATATTAACCGTGCTTTCAAGATTAGACCTAGTAAGTTATGAAACATTATTTTTTTCTTAACATGTTTTTTTTTTTTTTTAGACATTTTAGGGTGGTTTATACAAATCTGTATGTGAACTATCATTCTCTAAGAATAAGTGGTGAATGAGTTACCAAGGGGGTTGACAATGTCTAGATTAGATGAAAGTGCTAGATCTGTGTACTTGATTTTTAAACATTAAAGTCCTTTTGGTAAAAAGAAATAAATCTTGCTGTTTGGGCCTTTAATATTGCACTGTCATTACTGGTTTGTAACACTGGGCTTGAGTCATCATTTAGTTTGTGGCTTGTACATTAACAATTTGATTAAAACTATAATATGTGCTTCAAAAACTTTTGTCCCAGGGCCATAAGTAAGCCTGGGGAGAAGGAGGAATTTATAAATATGCAGCAACCTCCATCAATGTTTTACAAACTTCAGACTCTTCTCCTTTCTACACCAAAAAAAAGTGTCCTCCTTGAAACCCGAAAGCTATCCACTGGATGTCTTTGACTCTCTAGAATAATTTAAGGATTGTTCACCTCTATCCTATGTTTCAGTTTGTCACACAAGTGGTCCTAACCTCGACTGGAAGTTTAAGCCTCAGTCTGATGACTGAGATTATGCCTGGACTAGGTTTTAGCATTTAGTCCGACTGTAACAAAATGTCTAGTGCTGTGTATTCCATGCTATAATGCTACCTCTAAATTTTAGGAGTTAATATTAGGATTGACATAAGGATTGGTTAGGTCTTATTCTTCAGTTTATCTGGAACCTTAACCCAGCCATAAACTTAACCAAAACTGTAAACCTACTCTTAATGGTTACTCTAACATGATGAGGGCTACAGAGATCAACCCCCCAGTACTTTACAAATTTCACATAGATGCAGATTCAGATAGCACATATAAGGCATGAAGGTTTCACAAATGTAATACAACTATGCAAACCAGGGTGAGGACATACACCAAGGCCAAACCCAGGGGTCTCTAAAAAACACAATGTCTACTGTGGTGCTTCATTCATTTTCCAGAAGTAGAAAAGTAGCTTTACAGGATCTAAAGGAAAAACAAGATGTATAATAAAAGTACTGAAACAAAGACAAATGAATATGACATCACTAATATGATAGCAACAAGCAAAGTTTCATCCCTTCTCATCCTTAGTACATAGCTTCTCGGTGAATGGGGACAATACTCCTCAAAGGCACATACTGACACAACAAGCTTACTGCAGCTGGAAAAAGGAATTTGACCAGATACAGTTTTTCGGCTGTACGCACATAAAACAAAAATCAGCTGACATCAGTTATTAATCAGTTCAGTAAAACCAGAGCCCAATCACATAACAGTACCCTGGATTTATTTAAATGAATAAACATAAGTTTAAATATAAACACACATAACACTCACATGCATACACAAACCAAGGTTCAAGCCCTAAATAAAACCCATTATAAAAATGGTATTCTCATACAAAAGATGACCTGTGACGAATAATGTACAAATACTGATGGAGAGACAAATCACTCAAAACTCCTGTTTTTAAAAAATATAAAAAGGACATGTTGAGCTCACTTTCTATACATTTCCTTTTGACATGGTTGGTGGTTTATTCTTTTACTTTGCATGTTCATTAATTTTATATTGCCATCACATCTGCCAAAGAAATAACAGTCATCAGGAGAAGGTTTAAACAAAACCATTTGTTTTAAATATTGCTCACCTGCTGACTCTCCAGAAGAAACTGCTGGAAATCTTGCAGAGTGACTTTACCCTGGTCTGACAAATCAATGCTCCTAGATGAAAGGAGATCAAACCACTGCATTATTAATATCCTTCCTCTTAGGGTAAACATAGCCAGCAAAGATCTCTACATAAATCATTTACAATTATGTAATCCCTCTCAAAGACAAGCACCAAGCAGAAAATTTATGCTGCTGTCATAACTTCACAAATTGACTGCTAGCTATAGAAATAAATGTCTGAAGAACTGTACAAGAGAACTTACAAAAGCATTTTTCAGAAAAAAAAGGATGTGGAAATTCAAGTTTATTAAGGTGCCTGTGTTTTAAGCACCAATACAATAAAATCAAATAAAAATTCAAATAATAATTTACAATATAATGAGAAAGAGATGGTAGTAACATCTGACACATAATGTAAAACAAGGGGAGTGCAAACAGAAAACAAAGGAGGAATTTGAATGGAATGCTTTTTTTGCAGATTAATGGATGCATGTAACAGCATCTCTGAGATGGTGTGAAATTCAAAATAATGAGGGAATTCAAGAATGTACTGATTAGACACAAAGAGTTTTATGATGGTAAAGTGATCTGAATTAGCACTACAATACAATGATGCTCTCTGTATAATTTAGACAAGGCTGGTAGTATTAATAAACAAGCAAATGTGCAACTTAAAAATATCAGTAAAATGAGAATGAACCGGTGTCTCTGCAATAAAGTCCATAAACCATTATGAACAATCCATGAAACAAGATCGAAAGACACCAATCTAATTTCTTTACTCCACTGCATTTGTATATTTGCACAATCAGAACCATAAGGAGTTGGCAAACTGGTCTAAACCCTGCATGTATTATTATAGCAATAACCCAAAGCTGGGTGTGGTTCGCCCTCGTGACCAAACCACCCAACTGTAGGTAAATCCAGCATTAAAAAAAAGACTGGATAGCACACCATGGTAAATGGGGTCACAGGTAATAAAACAAATATTCAAAGGAAACCAATATATCATTTTTTTTCACACTGAAGCAGAGTTGTTTCTGGAAGGCTTTGTGTATATTAAAATTTGATGGTGTTTCGAGAGTTTGGTATATTGGCTTCCTTTAAATCCAGCATTACCCACACCCAGCCATGGGTTATTGCTATTACACAATGACATTTAAGAAAAAAATTACTTTTCTTAAATAATGTCCTTGTATAACAGAGTGCTAGTCCTCCAAATTTTTACTGGTATCCTGATGCTTTCTTGATGTACTGCTCATATGTATGGGACTTTCATTCCTAAGTTTACACAGTAAGCACATCAGTACTAGGTAAAGGAAGCAATGGAGAAAGGAAGATCTCCGTTGCTCCTTTTTTCGGATACTTAAGAGGTACAAGAGAGATAGGATGGAGAAAATGCAAAGAAAATCAGATATGTTTATTTAGTTTTGAATATACTGAGTTCCTAGTATTTTCTTCGGATGGTCTCACTTGTACCTCTGGACTGTCTGGATTTCTAATTTTATAACCACACTGCTAGCTCTAGAGTTGGACTGACAAGGAGAGAACAGCCGTAAAAATAAATTTGTGTGCAAGTTTTGACGAAGTCCCTGATTAGCTCAGATGAAAGCGCTTCGTATTTGGTTTCTTCTGGTTCTATATTAAAGTTCAAGTTTTAATTATTTGAACTTGCAAGTCAATTTACTTTTATGGCTGTTATTTACTTTGCAGTACGGTTATAAAATTTAAGATAGAGCTCCGGTTCCATTTTTTGTTGGTGGATTTTACGGATTTTTAATTTTATTATATAGATTTTTTTTTTTTTTTTTTTTTTAATGGTGAAGAAAAAAGTTACACTATAAAGTAATAGAAGAAACTCCAAGCAACTGGACTTTTTCCCATCGGTACATGCTCAGTTTACAATAGGCACACTGGTTAGGCTGACCAATCAGTGTGCTCACTTTTGCACGTTAATGGCCAGTCATTGTATAACTTCAGTTACAAAGCATCTTATTGAAATGTGATTAGAAGAACTAGCTTTTGCAATTATTTCCAAAACACAAAGTGTGGTTAATTTGTACCTTTTAACTCTTCTTTTTATGCACTTTGCCTTCTGGAGCTTTAATACCATGTTTCAGGATTACCTCCAAGGAGATGCCCTATTTAATGCACTATTTAAATTACAGTCTTTACAGAGTAAAATGTCCTGGTCAGGTAACAGTCATTCATTTATGACATCAGTTCCTAGCTCACCCTTGCAGTAATGCGTATAAAATGCAAGCATGCTGACAGAAGAATAGCTACTGCCTACCGAGTCTGTGTAAATGCCATAGCTGGTTTCGCTACCAGTGGTTGTCTGAGCTTCATTTGAATGAAGATGCTACGTGTCAATCGCCTATGGATATACTGCAATGAGTCTCTGCTGTTTCTCATACAGAATCATTGCTGACATTGTTTATATCACATCGCCTGCAGCGATTAATTATTTTTTCCCCTATTTTCTGTGGTTGTGTGACAATGGCGTTGCATATACAAGTAAGGAGGGGCATGCCCCAATACTGGCTAAATCAGGTCTATTGCCCCCGCAAAAGTCCAGATGTTGCTGTAACTGGTTGTGCTCATCCAGTTGCAGTTTTCTTTGGACATAATTCATGATTCACACTGAAGCCATTGCAACTAGCCCCTAAGCAAATGCCCCTCCCCTTGTCTCATCATTCTAAACAAATGATGACGCTGGTAGCAGAAGACTTGTTGCCTACAAGTCCATCCAAATGCGGCAATTAACCTTCTAAATCTCTTTCAACTTCTCCTCCGCAGTTCCTAATCCTTTGTATGGCCTGCAATGTATCACTGTCGCAGACAATATTCTACAGTTGTAGTAGCAACAAAACAGTCACTTCCCACTCATTTTCTGACTACATGTTTAATTCAGGGAACTGAGGGAGCCAGATTCTATCCTACACTGAGGGGGGTACAAGGAAGGAAGAATAAAAAAGCTAGTGGACCACCCCATCAACGTGTTTCTAATACTTACAATTACCTCTCAGCTACAAAGACGTAAGAGCTAAAAGGTAAGTGCTGGTGAACAAAAGGTAAAGCTCCCCATGAGAGTGAAGGACAAAAGACCTTCACAGGAAATGATGGTGAAAGACATTTTCAGCATCGGTACAACACCCGCTGAAAACAATATTTAGTCACGCCACTCTGAGCTACTTCTACTTCTAGTCTCTAGCCTTGTCGCTCGCTTAGGACCTTCTTCCTTCCTTTTCAATACTAGGCCTCCCAAAGTACCACAATATGGTGCACTCACAGAACTATACAAGTCTCTCCTCATATCCTAGTCTGCCCATTCAATTCATTAGTTAAAACATTTATCAACCATGAAAGTGGCTTGATCCTCAGACCTCTTCAGCTATGACTCGACTTGAAGCCAAATAAAAAAAAAACACATTACGATACACTCACAGGAGGAGTAATACATTTACAGGAACATAAACAAGTGCTAGAATCAGCATTGAAAATACACATCGTAACTCAGATAATACATAAAAATTAAAAATATGGTAAAGTATCAAGACATATACCACATTAAAATAACTGAACATTAATGCATATTTCAATCAAACATGCACACTAACACTGATATAAAAAGTATAATGTCACAGTAGATACAATTTCAAGTAAAAGACTAAACTGAAGGTTAAATTTAATGATTTTCTCTGAAGCATTTACATTCACACTCAGTGTACGGCGTTCCTTTAACTTAGCTTGAACAGTGGTAAACATCTGTTGAGGAAGTATTTCCAGTGGAATCTAACTCTGACAGGATAGAAATTTTGAGGAAGACTTCCCTCCTGCTAAGGGTAGGAACCAGCCTTTGTCAGCATTTTGGGCCCTATGACATTGAAAGCTTTACTGGCTTCAGGTGCGATATAAATGGCCAGTTTACAACAAGGCTTGAAATAATATATGAAGGGAAGAGACTGGACAAGCCAGACCCATGGGTAATTATAATGTGGTACCTGCTCAACAGAGATGTTAAGTAAGTTATGCATGTAGACAGGACTGCCATCTTTGTCATCATAACACCTTTTTGACATTGATAGTTATTTTGCTATAATGTATCCAGAGCCAGCAAAGAAGTTGCTGCAGGCCTATCTGGATAGATTCTTCTTCCAGACTTCGAGACAAATAAAACATCAGAATACAAGGTAATAAACAGAAAACAGAACAGGCCAAGGACAGTGCCCTGGTGAATACACCTGTCCTGAAAGTGCTTGTGTACAACATGAAAGACCCTGAGAAAACCTAGATGTACTCTTGGGTTAGGTAGTTATGGTCCACTTATTTATTTATTTATTTCCAGATTGATTACCGAGGGAAGTCCACTGGGCTGAAATTACCCATTTTCAGTGGAGGCCCGGGGAGAAAAGCGCCAAGTTGCATAATACAGTTATAATACAAGTGGTACATAGGTATAACAGATACATTATACAAAAAGTTACAATTAACACATTTGGAGTCATGGTATTTAACAGAGTTCAGGGTTTTACAGTTTCATTTAAGGAGCACTCTAATGTATGGAGTTTGACAACAATATATGTGTGAATATGAGTAGAGGGAGAGAAGACTGAGAAAAGACAGAGAACACACTCTGCTTACGCACAATTAAACATGGATGATATTTACAACATTTACAAGGTTGAGTTGAGTCAGAGTAGCTATAGGTGTTATCGAAAGCATAGAGAGCCCCAGAGAAAGAGAGAGAACTCAGTGGGAGCAGAAGGTTTAACTTGGATTAGGTAGGGTGAAGGCAGGTACATTTTCGCTTAGAGGACAGGTGTTTGAAAAGCAGGCTTTTAAAGTTTTCAGAGTTTGGCATAGATACCAATAGATATGACTGGATACTTGTGCCACATCTACAAAGATGCAGCCTTCAAATGTTGTTAGCCTATACACCTGCTGATAATTAAGTCAGGGAGCTTAAAGTAGCAACGGGGTGAAATCAACAAACTGAGGCAGGACAATGACGTTGAGAAATGGGAAGTTAGCAGCATGACTGAAAAGTGAAGGAAAGATTACATTTGTGAGAGAAAGGTTACATATAAAAAAGCAAGAGACATAGGTGCCAAATCAGAGATGAATTTCCTGTTCCTCATCCATCCAATTGTCCAAGTTACACTTGAATTGGGTTGGGGAAGAACTCTGCTTCACATGGAAGGGGAGCTTGTTTCAGAGAAGGGGCAGTGTTTGGAATACACACCCATCTCTCCAGCAGATCCTATTTATATCCCATACAAAGTTTAAGTCTTTAGAATGGGTAATTCTGGTGCTTTTTCATTTACAGATATGCAGAAAGTCCATCAGTGTGGGGTCTGACAATGTCCTGTATGCCAGGTATAGATCTTCTGTCAACAGCCAGTAGGAAACAGAATAAAGGGACAGGGGCTTTGAGGTGGTCTGCATAGGACATATTACCTACACCCTGTACTCTTTTAGTGAGGAACCTCTGCGAGCATTCCAACTGTAGGATGTGCCTGGTTAGGTACACACTAAAAGGGGGGCATTGTACTCAATGACTGGTCTGATGAATGCTGAATACAGTGGAACAATGACGACCTCAGACCTAGATGCCATACCTTTGTTTATAAGTTGCACAGGATAGAATGATTTCCTCACTACTGTAGACAGAATGGTCAAAGGCTAGATTACTGTCTATGTGTGCCACAAGTCCTTGACTGCTGGGTTGACTCCTAGGGGTGTGTTTTCAATATGATAGTTTCCAGGGGTGGATGACTTCCTGAAGGATACTATTACACATTTCTTGGCATTCAGTTTTAGTCCACGGCTCTGACAAAAGTTATTCTGTCTGTGTCAGCTCTTCCTGGAGAACATTAAATGGATCTATATTAGAACATCGAAGTTTCAAAACTTCGAATGTTCTAATATCAAACCCTATTCAGCGAAAGCTGAAAATATCGAAGCAACAGAAAAACTAATTTTTCCTAGGGAAAGAATTCGGTTGTCTGTTTCTGTTGCTTTGGTATTTTCAGCGCTGTGGTGAAAAGTTACGGGACGGGTTCAGGTAAGTGCGATTGAGTGCGGGTTAGGTATGTGTGCGATTGTGTGGACGTGAGGGTTAGGGCAGGGTAGGTGAGTTAGGGTTAGGGCGCGGGCGAGTTGAGTGTGCGATAGTGACGGACCTTAGGGTTAGGGTTTGGGTTAAGGTAAGTGGATAGTTAGTGGTGTGTGTATAGTTTAGTGTAGGGTTAGGTGTAAGATTTTAGGTGTATGTGTGTGGATTTCTGTTTGTTTGGTGTGCTTGTGTTGTGTATATGTGTTTTGGAACAGCAAAATTTTAACCTAGGAAAAAATTTGCTGTTCTGTATGTTTGATGTTCTCAGCTTTCGCTGAATAGGGTTCGATATTAGAACATTCAAAGTTTTGAAACTTTGATGTTCTAATATGGACCCCATTAAACTTGGTGGGAGATCCTATGACTGTTCTTAATTTGCTATCCCCTGTAAAGCCATGGAAAGAATGGCACAGGGGCACAACCATTTTTGGAAGCCAGGATACAGAGGGGAGTTTTTTGGGAGGGGGTGGCAGTGTTTTGCAATTTTTTCTAGGAGTCTGTTGACCAGGCCTGTGTTGATCAGTACTGTGGAACAGGTTTATGTCTGCTCACTATCACTGGGGAATTAAGAGTTATGCTCCTTGAAAATGTTATGGACCATATGGTGCTGATTTTTTAAGCTGGGCAGGACAGACTTAGATGGGTTATCTGCCAGCTCCTTAACAGACTTCCAAAATAACTTAAGGGTGATTAGTGTGAACTGTTTACTGGCCTTCTAAAATAAACTGATTTGGCTGCATTGGCAAGGATCCTACTTAACTTAAGATTGAATAAAGTTTGTTGAACAATTACAATCTTTGGTTATGTTTCATCTACTAAGACCAAGACCAATTATGGACTCTTTCCCTAATAACCACCTTGTAGTGATCCAAAAACCTTTTCTAGCTCAAAGACATCCCATCTTTTTAAGAAATAGCAGGTCTTGAATATCGTTGTGTTCACTTAAGAGGAAGTGCATGCCAGATTCGGGATTTTTTTTGCAATACAGACGAGCTCAAGCTGGTTTACTGTCATTTTACTGAATCACACTCGTCTGAATCCAACTTGCGTGAAGTCCAAAAACCAAATGATGAAAATGCTAAATACCGATAATTCCAACTGACAAATCTCGACCCATATTAATGCTTTTTCCTGGGTTCAGAGCGGTGTGGAATTTTGAATTTGGTATTTATTTTGGGTATACCAGAATTTGGCATTACGACTTTTCGCAGCTGTGAGTTGATGATATGATGACTTGACTGAGTGTGATTCAGTAAAATGATAGCAAACTGCTCAAGCTATATATTGTACTCCTTGAGCAGACTAGCTTCCATATATTCCCAAATCGATTCATCTAGGACATAAGTTGGTAGAGTTTTGTGACTTTTAAAGGAGAAATATCATAAGAGAGGATGTTCAGAATGGTACAGCAGCCCCACATCTGTGTCAGGTGCTCAACAACATTATTCGATTCTCTAATATGCAACAAAATCTAGAAGATTTAGGATTTTTCCTTGGATGTGTTTTCATAGATATTTTTAGACTCCAAAGAATTTTCCCCCGGGTAGATGCCAAATGATGAAAGTGTGATGAAAAAGGGAGAGATAACTGGAAACCCATCTTTTGGGAGTATAATGAGTTGGTAGATTTCAAAAACTCCCTACACAGTACTCTGTCAGGAATACTGAGTGAGCAAATTAATGTAACTAAGGAAATGATTTTATATTGAATTGGGATACAGGATCTGAGTTGTGTAGACATAGTAAGGCCTTAAGTTTAATTCAGGCGGCTGCAAAAAAAAAAAAAAATGTTACTAGAAAATGGAAATCAAAATTTAAACAATTATACTTGAAGTAGTATATATTACAAGAGAAATGAAAGAAAAAGTGGGATCTTTAGAAAAGGTTACAGCTAAATTACATATAAAAATGGAAATTGTGAGAACAATGCATGCAGAAAAATGTTTTGCAGGAGGAATGAGGTTTTAAAAAAAGGCAGGAATTGAACAATTTATTTTATGCTGCTTAGATTATATGATATATAAAAATATATGTGACATATGTAAATGTGAACTTGTTACTATGGTTATATAAATGTAAGTTTGCTTAAGTCATAAGTGATAATTTAGTAAAGATGTTTAAAAAAAATTTATATATTTTCTGCTCCAAGTCCAGAGTTACTCTTAGTTGGCTCCAAAATGATCTGCGTAAGATCAAGCAGGGAGATAACTCTGTTCAACTGATGAGCAAGGATCCCACCCAGCCAAGGCCAAAATCCTACAAGATTATAACCTTGCTCCCATGACATTTAAGGTGCATGTTACCTAGCATCTCCTCAAAATGCTTCATCATTCACTTGAGAGTGTAAGGAATGCAGCCCATTTTATGTTAAACTTATCATGGCCTCCTAGTGTGCAATAGGCAGTCACTCAAAGCTTCATCACACGTGTATGCTGCATAGATTTTTCTAGTAGGAGAATGCTGCCCTCTAAATGGGGACCTGCTTGCTGGCAGAGAAGATAGGAAAGCTGTCCTGAAAAAGCCTGGACAGGTGGAATTCATTTTTCGGCCATGACACAATAACCACTAGGATGACAGAGTTCATGGAGATGTTCTAGGATCTCAAATACAGCTGTGTATTGTTTATGTTGTAAATATTCAGAAGTGCACTTCTTTTTTTTTTTAGCACCTTTATTAAATTATCACTTAAGACATAGGCAAACCAACAAAGACAAAGAAAACAATAAGATGTTTCTAGTTACATACCTCACATATGTTCTTTTTATAGCTATTATCAGTCCAACATTATATAAAATGCTCAGTTCCTGCCTTCCCTTAAACCTCACGACTCTTCCTCCTCCTCCTGAATGTTATTTTGCATCCATTGCTCTCACAACTTCCATTTATTGCTATATAATTTGCTCCCTCTCTTTTCAAAAGATCCTACTTCCAGTTATTTCATCTCTGTTACAATATTCAGTACTTCAAATACAGTTGGTTTAGACTTTGATTACCATTTACTAGTAATTGCTTTTTTGGCAGCCATCAGAATTAAACTAAATAAGGCCTCATTACATCTAGGCAAATCATGTCATGTGTCCCAGCTCAAAATAATAATTTCCTTAGTTACATCCATTTGTTCACCCAATATTTCTGACAGAGTACTCTGAAAAGAATTTTTAAAGTCTGCCAACTCATTAAAATCCCAGAACATAGGTTTCCAGTTACCTCTTTCTTCCCCATCACATATCCAACATTTTCACTGCTTGTACCGCACTTTCCACATCCATAAACAAGAGCTTCCAGTTTCTCCATTTTTTTGTATTATCTTTTGTTTAGTCTCTTCCCACATATCCTTAACTGTCATAACAAAAGCCTTTTTAATCTACTCTCCTAAATACTTTATCCTATCATGTCCCCGTAAATATGGGTATTGCTGAGCCAGCTGATGTGTGAGAACATAATTTATGACTACAGCCTTTGTTTATCTTCATTCATTTTATATCATTCATTTGATATCCCAAAAGCCAAGAATCTGCCTCAGAAAGTTTCACAACACTGAAATATCCTTTTCTGGATACTGTCTGCAAATGAAACAAACCTTTTTGATCACCAGACTAATTACATCCTTGAATTTCTGAGACTCTTATTTTCTTTGCCAATGGCTCTAAATATACAGCAAATAACAAAGGGCACAGAGGACATGCACTGTTCAGACAAAACACATCAGAGAGGAATTCTCTCACTTTAATCCTTGCCTCTAATCCCTCATATAGCCTCCTAATTAACCTTATTATTGTATCAGAGGATGCAATTGCTTTCATTGCCCTACTCATAAAAATCACAGCTTACTTTGTCAAACGTTTTCTCTGCATCAAGACCCACCAACAATCATGGTGGTTCCCTACATTCTGGTTCATCGTTGTTCATCATCATTCTCTTAAAGTTGTTAAAAGTTTGCCTCCCCTACACAAAACCACACTGATCCATATCTATCAATTTTGCCAACACCTTTGCCATTCTTTTAGCCAGTAATAGACCTAAACACTTTATAATCATGTTTTAAAAATTAAATAGTTCAGTAGTACACTTAAGCTTTTAAATGTCCCAAACACCTTTGCCATTCTTTTAGCCAGTAATAGACCTAAACACTTTACAATCATGTTTTAAATTTTAAATAGTTCAGTAGTACACTTCTTAAGCTTTTAAATGTCCCAAAAGGAGTGCTGGAGAAGCCTGGGTTCAAGCATGTATCCCCAGCTCTGTGAAGAATCATTTTCTGTTAGTAAGTACTCATTTGGCAATGTAATACACCTACCACACAAGGGGGAATAGTTAAGGCATTTCAAATGTTGATCATTTTCATCATCACAACTAAAGAAAACATTGTAGCTGGACAGTCTCCTGTAAAAGGAGCTACATATGACATGGATAGAAATGGAGAATATAATGCAATGATTAAGATGAGAATATGATTAGACAGGTTGAGAGGTAAGTTGTTATCTTCACAATGGATGGAACAGAGGCTAAGAAAAGAAAATGAAGACTAATACAAGTAATTTTAAAGAAACTACATATGAATAGAGATTGTCATGAAGATAATCATTGTAAAGCTGAAAAGGGAAGAAGCTCTATCTGGACAAGAGGATTCAGCTGAGACGTTAAACCAAGATCACATCTGCTTGAGTTGGTGGTAGCTCAGGTGGACATAATAGATTATATGGTACCTACATACAATTATACAAGTTTACATGAATTTACATTAGATGCACATTCCTTCATCACTATAAACTTTTTTGTTTCACATTTGCACGGACTCCTGCTCCTTTTAGGCAACCACCAGTTAATTTTTTCTTATTATATTTGGTATCATCCAATTTCCATTAAAAATAATCTCATTCAATCTTTCATTCCATATTGTTCATACAATACAAAACACTTTATCCAAAATGTTAACATATACCTTACTACATTTCTCATAAAATTATATCCATATTTATCTGTTTATAATCCCATATTTCTTTCAAAATGTTCACTATTATTTTCCCATAATTTATTTTACTCTGACATATCAAAAACATGCTCTGCAGTCTTGAATTCACCACAAAAAAGACATACATTTTCATTTAGTTGTTTTTATAAGGCATATTTCCTTTTATGGTAATCTATTAATTTCACAATCTTCATATACCATTTCTTTCTTTGCTCTATAGCTTTTATTATTGTCTTCTAACATATCTCCATGGGTTTTCACAATTTTCCATTATTATGTTTTTGTACCACAGTTTCCTGTTTCTTCTACTTCCTCAACACTTAACTCCATATTTTACTTTGTCTAGATATATTTTTACTTCTTCACTTTCCCTCTTACTCATTTTCATTAGATTCCATTCTCGTTTACATTTTGTCTTAAATAATCTTACTACCAATTTACTTTATCTTCCATTTATCCATCTTAACACCCTATATAAATTCAGTGAAGCCCCATATACTATAGGATTCAACAGACCCAAACACCATCATCTCCATACCGATATAATACTCCTCTTTTTATTTTGTTTAATCTAGATCCACAAATGAATATAAACATCAATTCAAAAAAGCGTTTTTCCAAATCTTTTGGTATCATATATACCAGCCATATATGCTATTTTTCCCATCCATACAGAATTAATCAAATGCACTTTTTTCTATAAGATAATCTATATTTATTCTATATAATACTAATGTCTCTTAGTTTTTCTAAAATTTTCATACAATGCTCAATAACAACTCTCACTGAACCAAATGTTATTCCTAATACCGATATTTTCTTTATTCCAAATTGAATTATTTTTAACTTCTCTTCTGATCCAAATCCCCTACTTTTTTCTCTATTTAGTGACATCCCTTTTTCTTGTAAGCTATTATTTACACACAGAATCAATTATTCCATCATTTTAATGACCTTGGTGATAAGAATATCATCCGCATAAAACAAAACAACAGGATATTTAACACTATTTTATTTGTACTGCATTTTTTGCATGTTTTTATTTGTTTTCCTTACTAGCCAATTCATTGCTATTACAAATAAAATATTACTCATTGGATGGTCATCCTTGCTTTAAAAACCCCTATTCATCTATATCCCAACTGTTTATCAAAATTCTTATTTTGCTACATCTAAATACTGATCTAGTTACTTTCTGAATTTGTTTACTAAAATTATATCCCTCCATTATTTTCCATAGAATGTCATGATCTATCATACCAAATGCTTCATTTATATCTCTACCAATAATTTTGCCTCTTTACTTTCTTTTTAACATCATCCATTATTTCTCTAACAATCATTAATACCTCTTGACATCCTTTTCCTTTACCTCCATCTTTTAATACCTTACATATCGTATTATCTAATCATTTGTTTTATTTTCATAAATATCTTATAATAAGTGCTTTTTGGCACAACTAGTCTCCAATTATTCATTTCATCTTTCTCTCCTTTCTTTCAGATAAATCTCATGATTACACTAGATATTTGTGTATAAAAAATACCATCCTTTAGCCATTCATTATTTATACATATTAAGATTGTGTTTGGTCACTTCTCTAAGTTCTTACAGATTATATAACCTATACTATCTGAGCATGCTGCAGAATTGAGACTTAATTTCTTTATCATCATACCTAACTCTGTTAAGGTACTCTGTTTATCCATATCTTTATTTCTTTCTTTCATAAATTGCTTAATGTTCCATTCATTTTCATCTCTCTTTCTTACCATCTATTGTACTACAAGTTCCATAATACTACCTTTCGTCTTTCCGCCTCCCCCTTTTTGTTCTTCATTTTTCTCATACCACTTTCTTTTACCATTTTACTTAAATAGGGAACAACTACTTCCTTTTTTACTTGCATGAAATGTATTTGTTTATATAACAACATTATTTTATGTTGATAACTTTTATATATGTCTTTTTAACATAATAAACTTTTGCATTTCTCTCCAAACTTCCTAATACTTTATTCTGAATTTCAATATATTCTTTTTTGTCTTATTCCACGTTCCTATTCAAAATATTCTTTATAATTTTCTTTAAATACCAACCACCATTCTGTGCATTTTAAAAGTCTATCATAGTTCTATGGTCCTTCCATAATTCCAATATATTATCTTTTCCTTTCTTATTGCACACTTTCTCATTTATTCGTTTAATTCCTTTTCTGATTTTTATATGTTCTTTATTTTCTTCAGTTTCTATCCATACTGCCATATGGTGTGAAAATCTTGTTTCTACTGCTTCTTCTATGATTATTGTATACACTTTTAGAAACTATAAAATATTCTAATCCATTTTAACATTTCCTCTCCCATATGTAGCTGCATTTATATTCCCTGATACTAAATTTCCACACTTCAAATAAGAAAAAACTGAGGGAGATTATGATCTTTTTTCTTCTTATCCCTTAAATCACAATTAAAATCACCTGCAATTATAATATCCATATTTACTATTATATAATCCAATTTGTCTTTAAACAGCCTTTCTCTCTCTTTATATGTTACAAATACACATATTGATACAAGTCTATAAACCATTTTCCCCATCTTAAGTCTACTACTAAAAATTATTCTAGCCTTACTAAAGTAACATCTGATATCAAAATCGCTGAACAAGTTTCTCCTCCCCAAATTCCAAATTAAACCTCCTCTCCCATAGGTTTTCTGTTTGCAATCTTTCTTCGTTTGTTAAACTTCTAATATCATACTATCTATTTCTCATTTATTACACCACTCTAATAATCCAATTCTTCTTGCTAAGCTTTTTATACTATTCACATTAACTGATACAATTCTAAGATTATTTGTTTCTCCTGTTCTTAATCTATATGAAATTATGTACTTTAACCATTTCCTTTCTTTTCACTTTTAATCCTAGTCCTTGAAATTTCCTTTTTCTATCCTTTACCATTTTTCCAAAATAAATTTTCTTTTTAACTACATCCAGTGAATATCTCCCCATCACTAACTTCTAATTCACCTTCTTCTTTCTTTTTTATCTGTATTTTGTACCATCATTATTCATCTTTTCTACACACTCATCTTGTTGTTCTTCCTTATGTATTTGTTTATTATTTTTTTCATTATCACTTACATTTTCTTCTATACACATTTTTTTCTGTTTGTTCTTTTATACAATCTGTCCATAAACACCCTGTCTGTTTACATTTGTAGTATATAATTTCACATTTTTTGCATCATGTCCAAACTCTCCACACATAAAACATTTATTTTTAACACAATTAGTCACAAAATGTTCTTCTATCACACAAAATAAAAAAAACTGTTTTCAGTGGTCCCCAATACTTTACAAATGCTTTATTTCCTTCAACATTAATCGTGCTTGGAATATGTACAACTCTATCACTTTCTATTTTCAATGTAACAGTACAATCCCATTCCCCAATCCACAGTGTTCTGTTATCCAATACTTTTGAAATGTTAACTTCTTTGCAAAAGTTATTTGATATTTTTTTCCAGTTTCTCTACCAGTCTCTGTTGAAAACTGTATATGCACTTTCATTTGTTTCACAATAAAAAGTATTAATGATATAATAATTCCACGGATACATGTCTTTTCTTTTATCATATTCCCCCCAAAATGTTTCTAGTCCTTCAGTAGTCTAAACTGTCACAGTATGTCTCATTTTTATCAAAATAAATGCTCTTATGCCTTCATACCTAAAGGCACACTCAATGTGTTCCATATTTCATACCTGTCCATTCCCTTCTCTTCCTTACTCTGTATACATGTAACATACTTACACTCAATGTGTTCCATATTTCATACCTGTCCATTCCCTTCTCTTCCTTACTCTGTATACATGTAACATACTTACACTCAATGTGTTCCATATTTCATACCTGTCCATTCCCTTCTCTTCCTTACTCTGTATACATGTAACATACTTACACTCAATGTGTTCCATATTTCATACCTGTCCATTCCCTTCTCTTCCTTACTCTGTATACATGTAACATACTTACACTCAATGTGTTCCATATTTCATACCTGTCCATTCCTTCTCTTCCTTACTCTGTATACATGTAACATACTTACACTCAATGTGTTCCATATTTCATACCTGTCCATTCCCTTCTCTTCCTTACTCTGTATACATGTAACATACTTACACTCAATGTGTTCCATATTTCATACCTGTCCATTCCCTTCTCTTCCTTACTCTGTATACATGTAACATACTTACACTCAATGTGTTCCATATTTCATACCTGTCCATTCCCTTCTCTTCCTTACTCTGTATACATGTAACATACTTTATTTCTGCTTCGTCTGTTCTTGTCTTCTTACTCTCTCTTTTTCATTTTATCTTCTTCTTCGCTGCTTCTTCTCTTCCACCTCTTTTTTTTTTTTAATCTTCTCCATGATCTCTCCCCACAATAAATCTCTTCCACTGTCTGTTTCATTTTCCTAAATTAAATCCCTCAATAAATCATCCCACAACAACCCTCCCAACTGGAGGGTTGTAACTACAATATCTTTTTGCAACTAGTCCTCTCCTCACTTATCATTAAGCAAATTTCTTTGAAACAGCTCCTCCGTATCCTCCATGTCAGCTTCTGCCATTGTTTTTTTTCTGAAAAATACTCTCCAAATGCTTTTCACACATCTCCACAGAGTGGGCCATTCATCTCAACTCTCATTTCGCTAACTGCCATACCATGCACCATCCTCCTAGCCTAGCCATAAATACAGTGGGAACAGAACATATGCATGCACTTGATGGACACAGGGACCATGAGTGCTGTAATAATTAGGGAAAGGTCCATGATGCCCTGGCCAAATTTCTCACAGTAGTACAACTGCCACCTCATGTCTACCCTGAAAAGCAGTCATCAGCATATTGGGACTAACTCGATCAACAAAGGACAAATAAATAAATGTAGTTCCTTAGGGAACATTTAGATGTAGGATGAATACAATGTACAACGCATTTAAATGTGGGATAAATATACTATACAACTGATATATGATCACAGCATATTACATAACTACATCCACAGTCCAAGCTAACAGACTCAAACTTAAGACAACTTTCCAGCCAATATTACATTACAGCCTCCTTTAGGATGTATCAAAGACTCACAGGTACTATGGTAAGTATAAAATTAATTAAAATGAATCAAAAACGGCTACATAAGAAAAAAAGAACACCAGTAACACAGGAGGGGTAAGGCTAACCCAAACAGGTAGTGGCTAGCTTAAAAAGCAAGAGACACGTGCTGGTCCAGAAAGTAAAATGTCAGCACATTGTCAGTGTGACAACCTCCCCCTGCATAGCCAAGTGGGGGGGAATGGTAGCCGAGACTGGAAAATAATGAACAAAAAAAGTTCCAAGGTTTTTAATGAACTAATATTACTTTAATTAACCCATATCAAGAAATCAAAGCAAGAATTACTGCTAGGGAGTTTGCAATAATAATCAGAGTTACAAATAAACAAAGACATCATGCTTTAATCTGACCACTACTGGAAACTAACCACAACAGGGTTATTTTGTTAGCTAAGTAAATAAATAACCTGGCAAGTAAGGCAATTACTGGAAAGCTACTTTCTGTGTATGTGTGTGTGTGTGTGTGTGTGTGTGTGTGTGTGTGTGTGTGTGTGTGTCTATACAAAAATATATAGGAATTTACACTCTCTGAGCTTACTGTCCTTAAAGATAATTTTACTGATAGAATCAAAACATCCAGGTTATAAAAGTTAGAAAAGTACTTAATATCTAAGTCAGTACTTCACGACCATTAAGATTTTATATGTTAACTAGGTAAAGCACTGATCCAAATGGACCTTTCCAGAATGAGCCAACTGCATTGTCTGGTTAAGTCACTTTTTCAATAACACAATAGGCAAATGGAGGCTGACATAATTAAACCCTTGATAGGCAAATGAAGGTTGACATAATCAAACCCTTGACTACAGGAAGCAATTTAACAGCTCATAACCTTATCCACTTTTAAAACTGCCACTAAAGAGCAAGAGCAAAAAAAAAAAAACAAAAAAATGATCCTTGTTTCCCATCTTTCCTGACCTAAAGTAGTCCAAATATAGGCTTTGCTGTATTCTGGACTTTTGGAAAGTTCCTGTGTTGCCCATTTCCTTTCTTGGATAAAGGGAGGCGTCTTTGTTCACCAGTGGCAGTCGGGAGCTTGGAGCAGACTATCTATCCCTGGAGGAGTGTTCCCAGCACAAGAATCTGGTAGTCTATTGGCTGTTTTGGGCCAATTTCTAGCTCTTTCAAGTCCCCCTGTACAAAACCTGCTTTAGCGCGGCTTTGCGCGATTTTGCACATAGCGCAGCATCGGGCAGCGCCGCTTAATTGGGTTTAAACCATTCTTGGCTCCACAAAGTCTGCTCTTCACTTTTTCCCTTAGAAGTGATCTAGTGCTCATAATAAACACCCTATTCCCACTCTAAAGCCTGGCACGTGCTCACTAAAGCAATTTTATAAGTCAGCACTAAAAAATTAAAAGCACTACACCCTCACAAACTCCCCTTGAGCACTTTGTTCCCCATTGGCCCTTTTTTCAATTATAAAGGAATTCCCAATACTATTCTAGCATGTCCAAAGGTCAGTTGTCAATCTCCTCTCCGGTCCAGCTGGTGAATCTGGGAATCTTGAGGCAATGTTACAACTACCTCATGTACACAGACAACCCTCTCCTCCTCCCAACAAATTCAAACACATGTGAGAGATGCAACCATATAGTCAAACTGGAGGCTAAGCTCTCTCAACTCAGTACTGGCGTAGCCAATCAGGAGGAGAAGGAAATCACATTCACTACAATTCCAGTCTCACATAGACCTATCACGACAGCAAACCAAACACAAACACACAAAAACATACTCGGAGGCTCTAAATAAAAATCTGCCTAAGCAGCAGAGACCTCCAAAGCAGACACCCAAGCAAACGCTACCCAAAACAAAACACTTGCAAAACATAGCTCACAAAGCCAGTGTGCCAAACAGTCACAGCCCTTAAGGCTAAACAACACACCTGATACACTTGTAATAGGTGACTCTATCATCAGGCACACTGGCGTCGTACTACACG